>NW_026712403.1:509671-621707 GCF_030504385.1 Musca domestica
TATATCTTAATATGCTCAAAAGTTGTGTGTAACATTTTGAACGAATCCACTAATCTCCACCGCGCTCATGGTTATGATAAATCTTAGTAAAACACAAAATTTTCGCTTCTTCGTATCTCCCTCATCTTAAGGACCGCAACTAATACCAAACAATGCCGGAACCAAGAAGCACGTCTCTCCCCCCTCCCCCAACCCCTGAGGAATGGGAAGATATGTTTTGTAATATTAAGTAATTTTGAAAAGTATTTGCTCGCCTAGTTAATTTCATAATTTTCTTTTCAATTTTATCTCAATTTTTTTTCAATGTTTTAGTTTTTGTTCGTTCGTTACGCTCTCATCTTCCATCACTGATATTTTCCGTCTATTCTTGCGTTCTCTTCGTAGGTATCAGGATGCGGCGAAAAGGCGACGAACTGGCACTTATTACATTCGGCCGCCACAATACAGCGGAGAACCCCGTTATTCGCTGGAGTTTGAGGAGCCAAACGATTGGAAACTTTTAATCCAATAAATACGCCAACGAAACGTGACGAGGGTCCTTATGAGTGTCATGTTCATCACATCCGCCTTTGGTGTTGTTAGTCTATTGACTATAATTGGTGAGTATCACAACAGCAGCAGAAGATCTGCAACTCACCAAGTGTCAGTTGTACATATATATATACTTCAATTACATACACACATACATATATACACAACACTTATCCACTGACACCATTTCATCAGTTGGCAAAGAATAAAGGCAAATATATTTTCTAAGAAGCCCAAGAATGTGGGGCCTTTAGTAAATACTGATCGTCAGATATTAGGGAAGAGAGAGAGGGAGTGGGTAGGGGGGTGAGTAAAGTTTAGACGTCTCAGAATTTAAATCTTGAAATGAAATCCAAAAGGGTCAAATAAGGCTGGATTTTAAATCCATACAACAATGGTACGAACAGTATTAAAGGTACTAAATATGGTACTTTTGTATTTGAGGAAGCAGCAGAGCTAGAAATAGAGCTTAAATTTTGGAATGAGGAATGCTGATGGATAAACTACTGTGATGATAATGTACCAAAGAGTTTTTTTTTTGGAAATTCGCACTACAAATGTGCGAAAAGTACTAACATGTACTACATTTGGTACCATTTCGTATCATGTGAATGGTTAGAGCAAAAAAGGAGGTTTTTCGAAATGTGTACTTACAGGGTTGCCCATATTCGACGGACCTTTGGGCCAATCAACGACGAGGCTTGTCCGCAGGCAACATTCTTTGCGTCAATTGAATTTTGTACGGGAACAAATGCAAATCAATGCGAACAATCCGTTGTGTAAATTGGACCGAGCCATGCCCAACTGCTGAGAACGGCGATTTTGGGATGTTCTTGGGGACCTCTCAACACTGGCTCGTACGGCAGCGATATTCTCGGCCGATCGCCTTGGTCGACTTTTATATGGCCTCTTCGGATTAGAAAGAGCCTTACCAGTCGAACATTTTCGTATAAACGCTTAATGGTGTTTCTTAGAAGGCGCACTTCCCACATTTTTTAATGTTTTAAAAAGCACGTTGAGTTTTCACAATTGACTTCTTGTATTGGTTCATGGTAAAATCTGCCTGGACTGACGCTTCAAACGCGGTATGTCATTAAGCGATGTGACATCTCGGTCAAAAAGTTATGGCGTTGCTAGATGGGTCCGTCGAATATGGGCAACCTCTATGTGCAAGACTGGTACTAAATTTGGTACAATTTCGATTTTGGTTAGCCGATAGAGCTGGAATTCCGACATTTGCAAATAAAATTTACTATTACATTCTAGGGCCGAGGAATGTAAATAGTTGGGAAATTCGTACTTATGTTGTACTAAATGGTACTAAATTTGGTGCAATTTAAACTTTTGGGAATACAATGGAGTGGGTTCCTAAATTTAGAAATTGTAATCTTGTTATCGCATTGAAAGACCGAATTATGTTGTGTGTACTAAATGGTACTATGGAATGTAAATAGTTTGGGAAATTCGTACTTATGTTGTACTAAATGGTACTAAATTGGTACATTTAAATTTTGGATACACCGGTTGAATTTGAATTGTAAATTTGAAAATAAGATTTCTATTGGAATGAATGATGTTCAGGGTGACATGGAAAAAACTGCAACAAAGTCAAACGCCATAATTTTTACATTTTTTTTAATTTATTGAATGAAAGCAAAGAATGCCGGAAATAGCATCAAATTTTAGAATAAGTTTAGATTTTCGAATTGGTCACCTTTGGCACGAATTATGGCTTTCAAACGGCCAAACCGTCACCGCTGTCCGAATGTTGCTCTGTGGTATTTGGCCCTTCCCGGCGAAGTGCTTGCTTTAGGTGATCGATACTTTAGTATCGTCACAACCATGCTTTCCAAAATACTCCAGACACTATAGTCCAACGGATTGGTTTTCGGAGATTTTGTGGGTCATTGTGCGCTGGAAATGAAGCGAGGAACCTCATTTTGTAACCATTCTTGGGTGGCGCTCGTGCTGAGTGCGATGGTGCTGATCCTGTTGGATGTCCAAGGTCTGCGGCCAAATGTTTACGTGCCCGTCCGAATATGTTCACGACGATATTCGGCATTTATTCTGAAGCCACGGTCGATTAATACGAGCGGAGAGCGAACATCGGCTGTTATGACGGCCCACACCATCACCATGGCAGGCGCTTGAGTTCTGGTGGCCAACCGAAGGTGCACAGTTTCAGCTGACCACTTTGGCAAGTAAACGAAATCATTTTGTTTGTTTACAAACTGCTGGACAACGAATGTTTTCTCATCGGAGAAAGCCAAATTCGACAGTTCACGACTTTCGGCCAAGCGAAGCAACTCTTTAGCTATTTTGAGTCTATTTTCTTTCCGTTGCGGTGTAAGTTCTTGCACTTTTTGGAATTTCAATGGCTTTACTCTAAGCTTATTTTTCAATATTATGAAAATTCGTACTCAAGTGTATAAAATGGTATTAAATTTGGAACAATTGGATTTGGGTGAATCAATAGAGGTGGTATCCTGAAAATTAGGAAATATAATTTCTTTCGGACTGTATGATGTAGGTAGTTTTGAAAGTTTAAATTTAAGTGTAGTTAATGATACCAAATTTGGTACAATTTGGATTTGGGCGAGCAATAGAGCTGGTATCCTAAAAATTTTAAATAAGATACTGTCGTAGTGTAGGATTGGGATAGGAATGGGAGTTTTGGAAATTTTACTTAAAGTAGTGATGGATACAACGTATTGAGAGAAGATCGCACCAGAAATGGAGGTGGAGGATTAGCGTTCCTATTGCACCACTCTATCTCGCTTCTGGTAGGCAATAACCGTCTGGTGCTAGGGGATTTCAATGTCATCATGGCATTCCGTCCTAGGTAATGACCAGAGAGGCATGGCGCTGGCTGAGCAAATCGATAACTCCAGGTTTTGCACAGTGAACCAGGACGCTCCCACCAGAATAAGGTGAGACTGCCACAGTTCGCCGGGCATGTCCATCGTGTCCTCAGGTCTGACGAATGACGTAACGTGGCAATCAGTCATTTCGCTAGGCTCAACAGACCACCCGATTTCACACATAGGTGTTTTTAAGGACATCGTCAAAACTGCAGCCGCTCGCTACCTGCTGGTCAAATGCCTGAAATAAGACCAAATTTCCCAGCAGATAATCGGGATTAGCAAATAAGCTGTTCTAACCCTAATAACTCCAGAGTCAGGGAACTTAATCTGAAGGTAAACAGGTTAGTCGGTGAGCATAAACGGAAAAGTGGCTAGAACATCTGAAGCATTGCAAAACCAGTACCGGAATTTTGGGCAACGGTTAAGTTGCTCTCGAACCCTGGAAAAAAGGATGATGGGACATCTATCACATTAATTTAAGAAGTTACAGATCCGAAGAGGTGCGCGTGTTATTTCAACCGGAAATTCATTGAGCACCCCATGAGTGACAGGGCTAAGAGAAGAATCCTCTTCCAGCCTAGGATATACCACCACAATTTACGTTGTAAGATGTTTCACATGTCATCAGAAGCGCAAAATCATTCGAAGCGTTTGGTCCTGACGGAATCCCTATAGTGATGTTGAAGCAACTGGATGAACCAGGAGTTGAGTATCTCACCAAATTCCTCAACCTGTCGTTAGCCACCCTTATAGTTACCGATGCCTGGAAAATGGGCATGTTGGTCCCGCTACTGAAGCCAGGCAAGGATGCCAGCAAAAGTGATTCATACAGGCCGATATCTTTAGGCTTCATCTAAGCTTTACTCCTCCCCAGCTTAAGAGAGTGTTTCCCAGTAGCTGATCATCAACACGGATTCCGGAAATTGCATAGCACAGAGAGGACTCAATCAGAACAGGCCGTGTGACAGAACAGTTTTGGTGGCACTTGATTTATAAAAAGCTTTTGATACAGTCAATCATGCCACACTGTTCGAGAACATTGAACTCACCGCCCTCCGGCCAAGTTTGAAGTTCAGAAACAAGAAGTCGAGCTACCGTAGAGTGAAACATGGAGTTCCCAAAGGTGGTGTGATATCTCCGGAACTGTTTAACCTCTACCTTTTTGACATTCCACGCCCTCCAGACGGCATAGAGCTAATAACATACGCAGATGATTGTACACTCGTTGCGTCCGGACCGGATCATAGATGCAATCGGTTAAATGCCCACTTAGTTGATCTAACCGCCTTTTTCACTGCGAGGAATATCCGACACTAAATGAAGGGAATAACGAGTATAGTCCAATATCATAATTATTTAGGTCCGATACGAAATGGACAATATTGACCCATTCTCTCGGAACCTACGCCATAGAGGGTCAAACATTTGAATAATCATAATAGAAGTCAAAATATATTAAAATAATCGAATATTGGCTGAAGGCTTACAACTGTCGGCAAAACCGACGGATACTTTTTAATTTATTTAGCTCTACTTTAATAATCTGCTCGATTTTCCCCGTAATTATTGAAAAAATTGAATTTTCCACTTACTAGTAATGTAAAATGTAGTGTGTTTACATGACACTGTAGTGGGTTATCCAATTCATTTGGCCCTCAAATTTTTTCTGCGCTTTAAAACTTCTCTTCCTGATCATACAGCCATAGGCCTTGTTTATTTGCACACTCTTCCACCAAAACTAAGGCCATTACATCCACAGGCCTGGAAAAATTCTCATTTACTTTACTTCACTTCACTCCAAAATAAATGGCCGTGATGATGACGCTGTATATTTCTTGCTGTCCCAACAAGTACACAAGTATATATATATACGCACACACACACATACATCCTTAGTGTACAGTTTATATAGTTGATGATAAAAATGTGTACAATCAATCATTTTGATGCCGAGTGGTTGTTCGCACTTCATTCTCAATTCTATCTTCGTCTCGCATTTCCACATCGTAAATTCCTTGCCAGCCATAAAACCTTCAATTCTTCATGCACACAACAACAGCGGCCACAACAACACCAACAACGGCAGGCAGCAGCTTCGTCATCATTAATGCCCAATATACCATGCGACCATCAAACCGCCCACACCCTGCCCACCATGCGACTGTCACTTTTAAGGAGTTGAGAGCGTACTGAGATTTCTGTCACAAGATTATGAATTTCAATTTTCGCTTTTTCTCTTGTCCACTTTGTTGATGTGTAATGATGGGCAAGTGAATGGCCAAGATGATGATAATGGAACAATGAAAGGCAGCCAGCCAGCCAACCAGCCAGGGAGACATGGACCCAGGTTTAATGTTTGTTGCATGAGTGAGTGAGTGCGTGTGGGCGTCATAAATAAAGTACAGAGCAAAGGCGTTAACATGCCATTCCCCCCTGAAATTCTCGACCATTTCGTGTGTCCATCAAAATGACGTGAGCATATCCTTTCAATTTACCTACTCCCTGTTCCCCTTTCATATTTGCCTCGTAACCAAAACGAATTGAATTTTACAAGATGATGAGTCGTAGATTGATGAAAGGATAACGGACGAAATGCACCAGCACCACCATCCGCAACAGAAGGATGTCGATAATGTTCTTTGGTCTTATAGATATCAAAACCCCAAAAAGCATTTCTAACCGACTATAAAATTAACATTGCTTCGGTTCTAGCTGGGGAAAATTTTGGGAGAAAAAATAATATTTACCAAGAAACAAATCGATATGAACATGGAAGATTTTTGCTGCCTTTCGTTTATTGCATTGGAGTTCTGTTTACACTCGCCCACTTTTATGACCCTTGGAGGGAATGTAGGATGGGGGTGGAAATATAAATTTTATGAACAAGCATGCAGACTACAAGTGAACGTAATTGATGTGTGGAAGTGATTTGTTGTTGTTGTTGCATCTAGGTTTGAAAACAAGAAGTATGAAATGGTATGAGTTGAATGTAATTAAAGTCGAACCACACAGAAAAGAGAAACCAGTTTTGCTCCATCCCAAGTAAGGTGAAATCGTTGATTTCTCAGAGAATTGGTAGAGTCCGAGTGGAGTACTTTTTTAAAAGATCAATATTTAAGGAGTTTTGGTTATTTGAAAAAAATTAATAATTCACGACTAAATATCTGATCAAAAATAAAAGCTAACAAGTAAAAAAGCTGTAAGTTCGGCCGGGCCGAACTTTTAATACCCTCCACCATTTGGTACAAATTTGGCAAATTCCAAAAAAAAAAATTCGTTAAAAATTCTGTTAAAATTTTAAAAATACCGAATGCCTATACGACGACTTGTACCTGCATAGACAACTTTTGTCATAAGTTATTACAATATTTAAATGCGAAACTTGAAGAAAAATCTGTTTATAATGTAGCTAAAATCATTAAAATACCGAATATAGGTGGTACCGTTATATGGGGGCTATACGAAGACGTGGACCTGCACAGACAATTTTCTGCCATGGGCTGAAATATCCATTACGAACTTCACATGCGAAATTTGAAACAATCCCGGTATATAATGTCGCTAAAATCATCAAAATACCGAATATCGGGGGGTACGGTGTATGGGGGCTATACGAAGACGTGGACCTACATAGCCCATTTTCTGTTTTATGCCGAAGTATCTATTACGAACTTCAAATACCAAATTTGGAACGCTTCCGGTAAATAATGTCGCTAAAATCATCAAAATACCCAATATCGGGGGGTACCGTTATATGGAGGCTATACAAAGACGTGAACCTGCACAGGTAATTTTCTGTCTTAGGCTGTAGTATCCATTTTGAGCTTCAAATGCCAAATTTGAAACAATTCCGGTGAATATTGTCGCTAAAATCATCAAAATACCGAATATCCGGAGGTACCGTTATATGGGGGCTATATGATAACATGGACCTAAATGGCCCATTTACGAACTTAACCTGCCTACTGGCAAAATATACATGTGTGCAAAATTTTAGCCTTCTATCTCAATTTGTTCGAAAGACAGGCAGACAGACGGACATGGCTAAATCGTCTTAGAATTTTACGCTGATCAAGAATATATATACTTTATTGGGTCTGACGCGAGTATTTCGAGGAGTTACAAACGGAATGACAAAATTAATATACCCTCCATAGTATGGTGGAGGATATAAAAAGATAAAAAGTATCTGTCGGTGTTGCCGACAGATATATACCCTCAGTCAATATTCGATTATTTAAATGTTTTTAATTCTGTTATGATTATTCGAATAGCTCACCCTCTATGTAGTAAGTTCCGAAGGAATTGACCAAGATTGTCCATTTTGTATCAGACCTAAATAAATATGGTAAGAATATTGCGAGGTGCCAGGTTTGGACTATATCGACTACTTCCTTTACTTAATATGAGATAAGTGATAAGTTTTAGAAAATGTTGAAATGTGAGTGAGGTACCAGATATGTCTAGCGAAGTATTCATATGGGCAAAATGACAAGAAAATCGAACATTTATATCAAATTTTATTCGAAATCATAAATTCCATATTCATCTCAGGTATCTGATTGAGTGAAATTCACTCCATTTGGGCTGATATTAGCCACAATAAACCTGAAATCGCTTTAAGGACATATATGAGAGCTATATTAAATCTTAGCCGATATCGATAAAATTTGGCAAAGGTATTTTCGAGCTTTAAAAGATATCTGGTACCAAATATAGTTGATATGAATGTGAGGGACGGAAACACCATATCCGATGAAACATATTAATGGGAGCTATAGCTATATCTGAACCGATTTTCTTCGAATTCGAAGTACTTGCTTCTAGACTGAATTCGGTTGGATATGCCACAATTCAGGTCATTTGGATTTTTATTGGCCATTTGGTGCACAATTAACCCGAAATCGGTTGAAGATATATATGAGACTTACATCCAAATCTGAACCGATCTTGATAGAATTTAGCAGAGGTATTTCTGAACTGTATCTAATATCTGGTACAAAATATAATTGATGTCGAATGCAATCGAACCAATTTTCTATAACTTCGATATACTTGTTTCTAGACCGAATTTGGTAGGTTGTACCAAAATTCAGGACTTCTGGACTGATATTGATCATTTGGTGCAGAATTAACCCAAAATTGGTTGAATATACAGGGTGAGATGTAAAGACAGCAACCAACTTCAGACTGCTGTCATTTCTAAGCCACTCGTCTGACAGCTGTTAAAGTTATTCCAGTGACAGCTCATTATATTGGTTACAAGCGAACAAAAGAATTTTGGTGAGAATTTTCCAGAAGCAAATTTATTCGCCATGGAATTCAAGCGTGATAGTATGATTTTATTATATTTGGCTGGGAAACCACAAGAGGCTACCGTTAGAGCACTCCAGCATTTAAATGTGAATAAATCTTTTGTGTCGCGTACAATCGCTCGTTACCGTGGAGCGGGTAGAGTAACCTGACATCAAAGAAGTAGACGGAAGAAACCAGCGACGCAGTAGCCGAAAAATGGCTCCTGAGCTGAGCATATCGCATTATTCCATTCGGAAAATATTGAAAAATGAGCTCCAGGTAAATCCATTAAAATTCCAAAAAGTACAAGAACTTACAGCGCAACTGAAAGAAAATAGACTTAGAAGAGCTAAAGAGTTGCTTCGCTTGGCCGAAAGTGGTGAACTGCCGAATTTGATTTTCTCCGATGAGAAAGTTTGTAAACAAACAAAATGATCGTTTTGGCTTGCCAAAGAGGTCAGCTGAAAATATGCACCTTCGGTTGGCCACCAGAACTCAAGCGCCGGCCATGGTGACGGTGTGGGCCGTCATAATAGCCGATGGTCGCTCTCAGCTCGTATTAATCGACCGCGTCACCAGAATAAATGCCGAATATTATCGCGAAAATATTCTGGATGGTATATTAAAGCCTTGGGCACGCCAACATTTTGCTGCAGACCTTAGACATTCCAACAAGACTCAGCACCATCGCACTCAGCACACGCCACACAAGAATGGTAAAAAAATTAGGTTTCTCGCATCCATTTCCAGCGCACAATGGCCGCACAATTTCCGGATATAAATCTGTTGGACTATTGTGTCTGGATTATTTTGGAAAGCAAGGTTGACACTAAAGAATACCAAAGTGTCGATCCCCTGAATCAAGCGCTTCGCCGGTAATGGTCCAAAATACCTCTGAGCTACATTCGGGCAGTGTGTGACGGTTTCATTGTCCGTTTGAAGGCCATAATTCGTGCCAAAGGTGACCAATTCGAAAATATATAAACTTATTCTAAAATTTGATGCCATTTCCGAAGTTTTTTGCTTTCATTCAATAAAATTTAAAAAAAAAAATGTAAAAATTGCAGTTTTTATATCTCACCATGTACATGTTTCATCCTATTTGGTTATTAAGTCCGTAAATTCGAAAATATCCATTCCATATTCGTTACAAGATATCTGCCAAATGTTGTCAAAATCGGTTCAGATTTGTATATAGCTCTAATTCAATATTTTACTCTAATTTGACATAAATGATGCCCAAACTCTGGCTACATTTGTCCAATTGGATTGAATTTTGGATCATACGATAAATTTCCACCATAGAATCTGTCAATTATGGTCCAAATGGATTCAGATATAGTTATAGCTTCTATATAAATAATTTATTCTATTTTATATTGAAATTTTTTCAAAGACAAAGTTTATATACAAGGTTATATACAACTGAAACAAGTAAAAAAGTATTCCTCAGTTTAGCCGACAGATGTATACCCTCAGCCAATGTTCGATTCTTTTAAAATATTGTTACTTCTGTTATGAATTTTAAAACTCTTGACCCTCTATGGAGTGGGTTTGGTCAATATTATAAATAATGAGATGTACCATGACTGGAATGAAATCGGATGTTGATTTTGCTTTTGATGAACTTCATGTATATCCAAATTTCGAGCGTTTGTGGTGGAGGTACCCGAAGGAGAGGACCGATATATTCCATCTTACTGCCAGATTTTGGGTTCATAAAAAAGTAGGATGTGTGAAATTTGAAGACAATCGGACCTTTTGATGGAGTGGACCAATGTTATCCATTTTGGCGCCTGACCTAGAACTGACGCAAATATTACGATTAGCAAAGTTGGAGCAAAATCGGATTATCCTTTCTCTTTCTGTGCCAAAAATATATTTTTTGAAAATTTCGACATTTTGTGAGGGAGGTACCAGAAGGAGTGGGCCGATATTGCCAATCTCCTAACTCGATATAAGTTTGACAAAAATATTACGATATGCCCAGTTTGGACTAAATCGGATACTCTCTTCGAGAGTTATCGTGAGCAACAGCCAGCCACACAGAAGGACGGACGGACATCGCTAGATTGACTCCAAATGTTATGAAACTTGGTCCAAGGAGACTTAGGGTCTAAAACCGTTATTTCGACTAGGCACGTTTTGACCGTATCAAATTGTATATACCCTCTGTATCTCACCCTGAATACTCTCCATATCAATAATATTTGGTACAAGTTATCAGATACCGCCTAGAAATGACTTGGTCATTTTTTTTTTCAAAATCGGCTCAGATTTGGATATAGCTCTCATATATATATCCCCAAAATTTGAAGTAAATAAAGCACCCACCCAGTCACGTATGACCAATTACATTGAATTTTGGATTATAGCACGAACATTCAGTAATGGGATTGCCAATTATGCACCAAATTGAGTCAGATATAGCTATAGCTTCCATATATATGTTTCCTTCGATTTCATGTTGTAGTCTTTTCAAAATCATAATATGCAATCTTGAAATACATGATAAGTAAGGTGACATATAAGCGACGGAATACTTCCTTCAAAATTCAAATATTTCTCATGTTTAAATTTCATTCCATTCCAAAGTTCAAACACTTTAAAGATGATTTGATTTACTTCACACAAATTCCCAATATAAACGCTTATTAGTTACAGATAACTCTGCTAAATATGCATGGTTGTGTAGGCTATCATGCAGTTGACAACGACCGTCTTAAGACCCGTCTTACTGAATGTATTTTTCTTAAGAGTATTAGATATTCAACATTTAATGCAACAAAATGTTAATTTTGTGCGTCAATTTATTCAAAGGTCCAACCCAAAAAAATATATTTTACATTTAAATGCCTAAGAAGAGAATGTTTAAATATATTTGTTTCATACATATATGTATGAATATTGTAACAAAACTACAGATGTAAGAGGGTGCACATACCCTCACATACCAACACAGCTTGGGAAGAAAAACAAAAAATTGAAACTATCGATAACGCATAATATTTTCTCACATAAAAATTAATAGAAATTTCCTCATATATGGTACATTGGACGGACGATCGAACCGACGGACGGACAAGATACGTCATAGGCAAAGTGACACAAGAGGCGTAAAATATTCAATGGAGCAAAAATTGATGTGAATTGAACATTTAAGCAAAATCGTCATCGTCATCAACATCATCATCGATATCCTTTTGTGGAAAAAAGGTCATAAGGACAATTGTGAATAAAATATTTATAAATTTTTATATACACTGGTGGCCAAAACTAACTAAAGCAACTTAAATCGCAAAGACAATAAATGTCCTTTAACTTTTACAAAAATAAACAAATCGTAATTATTTTTCCAGTTTTAAATGAGGGGTTTAATTCACTTTTAAGAAACTAAAATTAAAAATACAAAAATAATTTTGAATGAAAAATAATATGTGGAAAACTAAAATGACCCAATTTTTGCTTGGTCAAAACTAAAGCAACTTTTGATTTTTTATTTTAAAATAATTAAATTTTGGCTAGTAGTCGATAGCATAACCATTATTTTTGATAGCAGCTACACACCTACGAGGCATTGAATCTATAACACGCTCAATTTGATCCTTGGGTGTGCTTTCCCAGGCACCCCGAATTCTTTAGAAAAAGTTGTGCTTATTTATTTCCGAAACTCGCTTGATCTTCCTATCTACGATACTCCAAAGGTTTTCTATGGAGTTTAGGTCAGGTGATTGTGCCGGCCATAACAAAACATCAATTTTTGACTCCCGCAACCTATATTTGACAAGTTTTGATACAAGTTTGGGATCATTGTCATGCTGAAACACCCAAATCAGCCGAATATTTTACTCAGCGTAAGGGTACAACGTGATGTCCACCACATCTTTGTAAACAAACCGATCCACAACTTCCTTTATTTTATGGATAGGCCCAAATCCATAGAAAGAAAAACAGCGCCACGCCATTTTTGACCCACCCTCATGCTTCACTGTACCTTTGCAACACTGCGGCTTGAGTCCTTCATTTTTTGGTCTTCTCGCCGTAAAATTTTTCACATCTGTGCCTTTAATATTAAACGTAGACTCATCTCAGAAATAATGTTATTTCCATTGAGCTTGATTCCACTTAATTTTTTGTTTCCGAAAGTCTTTTTGATTTTTTCAGATATAAATGGTTTTTTGATGTCTTACGGGCATGCAGACCAGCTGCCACTACTCGTCTACGCACTGATCTCGAGCTTATATCCAATGATTGCTCTCTCACCAATCCAGTTGAACTCTTAAATGGTTGTTTTTTATTTCTCTCACAATTTGTGGATCAGTACGGGCTGAAGTTTTTCATGGCCTTCATCCGTTATAGACTGTTACTACTCATCCAGTTTCAAAAAACCGACTTAGTATACAGAAATAATTATGAAATCACATAAATATTTATGAAATATTTATCGGAAATCATTTTCTGTGATATGTTGTTTTGATAGTCACTGATAATTTGCTGTTTTATTCAGGTACTGTATTTGCTTCTAGCCATTTTTAAAATTTTTTGGGCAGTACTTAAAAAACGAAAAGAAAAACACATACTGTTGTAAAAAACTTCTCAAAAAGGATTTATGACAAGCGAAATTGTCGAAGGAAGCAAAAGTGAATAAAGTACCTTATTTAAAACAAGAAAAACTTTCTCATTTTCTTAATTTTTAAAAAAGTTACAGGGCATTCATTCTCCTTGTAATTTCAGTTGCTTTAGTTTTGGCCACCAGTGTATGTGTGCGTTGGTGTGTCTATGGTGGCATTGTATTTATGTATGTTTATGAGTAGGAGTGTAAATATGATAATCTGAATGTGTATATTTATTTGTTTATTATGAGATGTGGCCAAAAAAAACTAACGGAATGACAGGCGTACAATTATAATATATATTATCAGGTTATGTTTATTGGATCGTATTGTATTATTTGTGATTATATTATTGGCAAGGCAGGTGACGATGGAGGAGAATTATTGTAACAGAATTTCTTGTTAAAGGACAGAATGGTTTTCGTGGAAAAAATGTTAAATAAGAAGAAGAAAAAACAAAACGGCAGCAATGAGACTCAAAATCAGTAGCTTCCTACCTTTTGTTTCATAGAAATCGGTCAAGTGAGGAGTGTTGCGCATTTTTAAAAAAGCGTTATTTGGTGAAATTTAATAATAATTAAATATTAAATTATTATAATTAAAAATAATTGAATTCAGACAATTCAATTATTTTGGAACAATAGGAGTCAGTAATTTTCTACCAAGCCGGTAAAAATTTTCCAGCCAAATTTGCTGTTATTTGGTGTATAGGATTTCCACTTGATATTAATCACCTTTGGTGGTGTAACACTGAAATACGGCCGTATTTTTGGATTTTCGTACTGAAAGGATACGAAAAATACTACATGTTAACCATATACTGTAGTATGGATTTTCAAAACCACCTCCATATATTAACCATAGACACCAAGTGACGTAATTTTAACTGCTGACAACAAAAGAGATCTAAATAACAACTATCGGAATTCCCGCCTTATTCCTTCACCCAGTACCAAATTTAGTGTTATTTAGTAGTTAGTAGCTTCTCTACAAATATAGGACGCATTTTCAAAAGTACCCCCATATTTTAACTGCTGACAACAAAAGAGACCTACATAACAAATATCAGGATTCCAGCCTTATTCCTTCACCCAAATCCAAATTTTGCGTCATTTGTACAAATATAGGATGCCTTTTCAAAACCACTTCCATATCTTATCCACAGGCACCAAGAGAGACCTAATTATCAATTTTCGGAATTTCAGCATTATTCCTTCACCCAATTCCTAAATTTAGAGAAATTTAGTAACTTTTGTACAAATATAGGACTCATTTCCACAAACACCTTCATATCTTGAACATAGACACCAACTGAGACCTAAAAAACAAATTTTTGGATTCCTGCCCTATTCCTTTACCCAGCAGAGATAGGATTGAATGGAATTTTTATTGCCTATGAATGCATTCACAAAAATAGTGCATATTGTTGTCATCTCACATCACTTCGGAACAAAAGCACACAACACCATTCATAAGAAAAGAATGCAATGAAATCAATGCATTGCATTGCTTGTCATCTGGTTATGTCATCTAACATTCACAAAATCAACGAAATAATGGCGAATCAAGCGAATAATCGTACTGTTGTTTGATTTAAGCATAAATGATTTTTTTAAGGAACATTTTACACCAAGTTCCATTAAAATCCTAGGCAACTTTTGTCATAAGCCATTGCAAAATTCAAATGTGAAACTTCAAAAAAAACAAAAAAAAAAATCGGTGAATAATGTAGCTAAAATCAAAAAAAAAAAAAAAAAACGAATATAGGGAGGTACCATTATATGGGGGCTATACGAAGTCCTTCGGCTGCATAGACATTTTTCGGTCACTGGTTTAGTATCCTTTACGAACTTCCAATTTGAAACAATTTCGGTGAATAATGTCGCTAAAATCATCAAAATCACGAATATCGAGAGGTGCCGTTATATGGGGCTATCGAAGACGTGGACATGCACACACAGTTTTCTGTCTTAGGCTGCAGTATCCACTATGAAGAATGCTAAATCGACATAGAATTTTATGCTGATCAAGAATATATATACTTTGTGGAGTCTAAAATGTATATTTTGAGATGTTACAGACGGAATGAAAAACTTAATATACCCTCCATACTATGGTAGAGGTATATTTATAACAAAGTCAGACTAACATTAAGCAAAAATAACTGCCTCACTTATATGTTTTTTAATTATATTTTGACCTCCATTGTTTGCACTGCATTAGAGTATCAAAGAACAGTAAACGAATCATACGAATATATTGCTATTTTTGGTGCATCACCTACAATTTTGTTGCAGTGTGTCAAAAGGCAAACATCTAAAATAATAAGGCACTTTAAAGCAACGAAATTAGTTCATTTTGTCGAATAAATGCATGTCAATAGCAATGAAAGAAAGAATGCATAAAAAATATGAATCATTTCATTCCGAACTCTGTTACCCAGTGTTAATGTTATTTAGTAATTAGTAGCTTTCGGACAAATATAGTACGCATTTCTTAAACTACCTCCATATCTTAACAACAAGCACCAGCAAAGACCTAAATAATAAATATCGGGATTCCAGCATTATTCCTTCATATACGACGAACTCCGAAATTGAGGTCACGTGTACGATACAAATTCCTCCTGGTTGCTGGTATAAGCTCACAGGGGGCCAGAAATTTATAAAAATTATTTGGGCTTTCTTTGGAATGGAAGCCTACAAGCGGGGTTCCAATTATCGCGGTGATAAGTACACGGGGTAAGTACACCGTATGGCTTGGCGTCGGTGGTGTTCTCGGCATTTTAGGAGACCTGTCTAAATACTCCCGCACGTGAAACCAAGGATTACGGACACCTCAGAGGTCCAAACATGAGGTATTAGTTATGGAGACCCAAGGGTTACGAGCACTTTATATTGTAAGAGCATGAACCCAAAGGTTACGGATACCTCAGAGTTTGCAATACAAGGTACTGGCTATGTGGACCCAAGGGTTACGAACGCCTCATATGGTTAAGGGCGTGGACCCAAAGGTTACATACGCCTCAGAGGTCAAAACATGAGGTATTAGTTATAGACACCCAAGGCTTACAGACACCTCAAAGAATGAAGCGCGTGGACCCAAGGGTTACGCATGCTTCAGAGGTTAAAGCACAAGTATTAATTTGGAGACCCGAGGGTTACGAACATCTCATAAGATAAGCGTGTGGAGCCAAATTTACGGACACCTCATAGGTCAAAACACGAGGTATTAGTTATGGCGATTCAAGGGTTACGGACACCTCAAAGGCTTGAGCGCGTGTACCAAATGTTTACGGACAACACAGATGTCGTAATACAAGGTACTGGATATGGGGACCCAAAGGTTACGAACTCCTCATAGCGTAAAGCGCGTGGGCCAAATGGTTACGGACAACTCAAAGGTTAACAAATAAAAAAGCAGCTAAGTTCGACCGGGCCGAACTTTTAGTACCCTCCACCATTTGGAAGGAACATGAAAAATTTCCAAAAATTTCCGTCGAAAAATACCGCTTGAATGAAAACCATTAAATGGAAGCTATGGGAAGACGTTTCAAACAATTCCAGTGTAGAATGTCGCTAAAATCATCAAAATACCGAATTTCGGGAGATACCATTACATGGTGGCCATACGATATCGCGGACCGCTATATCTTCGAATATGACATGCTTGCAGACAAAAGACTGATCTATGTAAAATTTTACCTTCCTATCATAATTCGTTTTGACTCTAGCGTGATTACAACAGACCAACAGTCTATATAAAATACACGATATTTCCAAATACCTCATAGGGTAAGAAGCGAGGACTCAAGGGAAATATTGGTATTACTGCTGGTGGGTAGGGCTGAAATAAACAGATAGTTTTGGAAATACGTACTACAATTACACCGCGTGACAAATTTGCCTTTTTTCAATAATTACGGAAAATATCGGCTTAAATCGAGGGGGCATGTTCGCACATCTTCCACACTTTTGGACATTTCCGAATTGAGATTCCTCGAAATCCGTGGATTTTATGTATATATGTAGTGCCTTCGGCAAAATTGTAGACAGAAATATGAGGAAAATTTTGGAAAAAAATTGTAACCCTCAAGCGAGCCAATAAAGGGGTCTTTTAGCTTCTTCTTTTTAATAGGGTTAAAAAATATACCATGAACCCACATTTTTCATTTAACCATGTGTTTTATTTAATTTCACCAAATTTACTTTAATAATTTCTACAGCCCAGGCTAGCAAAAAATATCAATTTGATACAGCCCTTTTTAGCACTTATTTAAAGATACCTCCTAAGTTTAGTTATTGCTAGGTTTTAGGCCTTGTTTACCCTCCACCATAGTATGGAGGGTATATTAAGTTTGTCATTTCGTTTATAACACATCGAAATATACATTTTAGAGCCCACAAGGTATATATATTCTAGATCATCATAAAATTCTATGTCGATTTGGCGATGTCCGTCCGTCTGTGGAAATCACTCTAGCTTCCGAACGAAATGAAGTAGGTTGATAAAATTTTACTCAAATATATGTAATGTCTGCATGATATTAAAACTGGGCTATGTAAGTCCATGGCATGTGTTTCAAATTTAACATTTGAAGTTCGAAATGGATATTACAGCCTAAGACTGAAAATTGTCTGTGCAGGTCCACGTCTTCATATAGCCCCCTTATAACGGTGCCTCGCCATATCCGGTATTTTGATTATATTAGCGACATTATTTACCGGAATTGTTTTAAATTTGGTGTTTAAAGTTCGCAATGAATACTACAGCCTAAGGCAGAAAATTGTAGGTGCAGGTCCACGTCTTCGTATGGCCCCCATATTAAGGTACCTCCCGATATTCGGTATTTTGATGATCTTAGCGACATTATTCAACGGAATTGTTTCAAATTTGGTATTTGAAGTTCGCAATGAACACTAAACCCTGAGACAGAAAATTGATTGTGCAGGTCCACACCTTCGTATAGCCCCCATATAACGGTACCTCCCGATATTCGGTATTTTTAAGACTGTAGCTACATTATTCATCGATTTTTTTCCTAAATTTAACATTTGAATTTTGTAATGAAAATAATTACCTATGCAGGTCCATGTCGTTGTATTGACCCTAATATAACGGCTACATTCGGTATTTCTAAGATTTTAACGGATTTTATTGTTTTTGAGAATTGCCAAATTCGTTCGTATTTTACTTGTTAATTTTTAATTTTATTGAATGAAAGGAAAAAATGTTGGAAATAGCATACATTTTTAGAATAAGTTTAGATTTGTTCGAAATGGTCGCCTTTGGCACGAATTATGGCCTTCAAACGGCCAATGAAACCGTCATACGCTACCAGAATGTTGCTCTGCGGTATTTTGACCCATTCCCGGCGAAACGCCTGCTTGAGGTGATCGACACTTTGGTATTTTTTAGTGTCAACCTTGCTTTCCAGAATACTCCAGACACAATAGTCCAACGGATTGGTATTCGGAGATTTTGGTGGTCATTGTGCGCTGGAAATGAAGCGATGAGCCTAATTTTGTAACCATTCTTGGTTGGCGCTTGCTAAGTGCGGTTGTGCTGATTCCTGTTTGCGTGCCCAAGGCTTTAATACACACTCCTGAATATTTTCGCGATAATATTCGGCATTTATTCTGATGCCACGGTCGATAAATACGAGGCCACTTTGGGCCTCTTTTGAGTTTAATTTCTTTCTGTTGCGGTGTAAGTTCTTGCACTTTTTGGAATTTCAATGAGCTTGGGGTAGCTTATTTTCAATATTTACCGAACGCCGAATGGAATATTGCGATATGTTCAGCTCACGAGCCATTTTTCTTCCATTGCGACGTGGGTTTCGATCAAATCGCTTCTTTACTTTTCGAACCATTTCTGCTGATGTTACTTCCGTCTACTTCCTTGACGTCGGCCTACGCTGCCAGTATCATGGTAACGAGCGATGATTTTCCGAGTGATATATAAACATTACTCCTAGAGATTTCAATAAAATTGGCTAAATGAAAGGAAATGTACAGTCTAGAAAAAATTTGAGAGGGACTCTCTTGGGAGAGATCATGGGCGCTCATAATAAGACACTCTAACATTTTTCATTTTTTAAAAATTGCATTCTAGTTGGGATGTATTGCCTTTTGTTTAAGTTGATCTTTGGGAATATTCTAAACTCTATGGCAATTTTCCTTCTCAGATATAACATATGACGTAATCGCTCTGCTTTTCTAAGGTATTTTTTCCTCATGGTGAAATATTACAATTTTGTAAATGTTTCGTTTTATAATTCAAACCAATACGTCCTAATATACATTCTTACGTTGTATATTATCAACAAACGATTTATATTTAAAATATGTGTATGAACGAATGCGAATAATAACTATCCGTTTATTGTTGCGAATTCCATCGCCATTTATTCTGGTGATTGCTTTTATGTTTTGTTTGTTTTAAATATCGATTAAAGCTTACAATTTTTGTTTTTGTTTTTCTTTTGGTTCTTTTTCATTCAATGCTCTTAAATTGAAATTATTTTGTACAAAAGATGAATGTCAACGGCAATTCAAAATCAAAATCACATTTCTATAGAAAATCCAGTCGAACTATGTTTGAAAATAAATTGAATGTTTTATCGATATTATATTTCAAACAAAACTCATTGAATGATTATCATTATTTATGTGTGTCACTGAGTTATGTTTTCGAAAAAACTTCTGCGGATGACTGTCATATTTTATGTGTGTTAGTGATAATATTTGATTTTTTTATTAAATATTAAAACGTTTGTGTCATTTTGAAAGAAATATGAAAGTCATAAAACTTATTCATGCGGAATTTTTAATTATATTTCCAAACTTTAATCTTAGATGAAAGAACTTAAAACTAACATTTGAAAAAAGATTCCAACTAGGCACATAATTCCATCGCTGTAAAAATTAACATTTTGGGTGTGAATTTTTTTAAGACTTTAAAACATATTTATAGCCTCAGCCATATGGCTAGAGAGGGTATGTATACTTTGATACGCTCAAAACGTGCCTAGTCGAAATAACGGGTTTTTACCATGGGTCTCTTTGAACCAAATCCGTTTCAGAACATTTGGAGTCGATCTAGCGATGTCCGTCCGTCCGTCTGGCTGGCTGGTGCGCACAATAACTCTCGAAGGGAGTGTTCGATTCGCTCCAAACTTGGTACATCGTAATATTTTTTCAAACTTAGATCGAGTTCGGAGATGGGCAAAGGTCGAAATTATCAAAAAATATATTTTCTGCACAGAAAGAGAAAAAATAATTCAATTTTGCCCCAACTTTGCAAATCTTAATATTTGCATCAGTGCTCTATATCTGGTGAGAAAATGGACAATATCGGTCTACTCCATCAAGTACCTACCCCACAATGGGTCAAAATTTTGAATAATTACAACTCTTATAAAATGTGATGTAAGAGTCCGATTGTTTTCAAATTTCACACATCCCAATAGTTTAATTAACCCAAGATCCGGTGTTAAGATGGAGTATATCGGTCCACTCTTTCTCGTACCTCTCCCACAAAAGGTCAAAATTAAAAAATATATTTTTTTGCGCACAGATAGACATTCCAATTTTGCTCTAACTGTGCAAATCCTAATATTTGCATCAGTGCTAGGCCATGTGTGAAAATGGACAATATCGGTCCACTTCATCTAGTATCTCCCCCACAAATGGTCAAAATTTTGAATAATAACTCTCATAAAATGTAATGTAAGATTCCGATTGTCTTCAAATTTCATACATCCCAATATTTATATTAATCCAAGGTCTGGTTTTAAGATGGACAATATCAGTCCACTCGTTCTGGTACCTCCCCCACAAAAGGTCAAAATTAAAATTTTGTTCTGCACTGAGAGGGGAGCAATAATCAAATTAATATCTCTAATAAAATGTGAAATAAGCATCCGACTCTTTAAAAATCCACACATCCTAATATTTTTAATAACACAAGATCTGGTGTGAAGATAAGATGTATCGATCTACTCCTTCTAATACATCCCCCATTTAAAAACAAAACGGCCGAAAATGCTTATTATGCGTCCGATTCTTTTCAAACTGCACACATTAATTCTCATGCCACGGTCGATTAATATGAGCGAAGATCGACCATCGGCTGTTATGGCGGCCCACACCATCACTATGGCCGGCGCTTGAGTTCTGGTGGCCTAGATGCACATTTTCAGCTGAACTCTTTGGCAAGTAAACACTAGCTCTTTTGAGTCTATTTTCTTTCTGTTGCGGTCTAAGTTCTTGCACTTTTTGGAATTTCAATGGCTTTACCCCGAGCTCATTTTTCAATATTTGCCGAATGGAATATTGCGATTGCGATTTTCAGCCAACGAGCCATTTTTCGATCACTGCGACGCGGGTTTCGATCCAGTCGCTTCCTTACTTTTCGAACCATTTCGGCTGATGTTGCTGTTTTCTTCCGTCCACTTCCTTGACGTCGAGCTACACTACCAGTACCACGGTAACGAGCAATGGTACGAGACACAAATGACTTATTCACATTTAAATGCTGCAGTGCTTTAACGATAGCCACTTGTGGTTTTCTAGCCAAATATAAAGAAATCGCTCTATCTCGCTTGAATTCCATCACGATTAAGTTTTTTTTTTGTTTGGAAAATTCTCATCAAAATTGTTTTGTACGCTTGTAAATATAATGAATACTTTTGGAATAATTTTAACAGCTGTCGGACGAGTGGCGTAGTAATGACAGCAGTCTGAAGTTGGTTGCAGTTTTTTTATCTCATCCTGTATGTGCTTCATCCGATTTGGTGTTTAAGTCCCTCACATTGAGGAATGATATTTGGTACCAGATGTCCGATACAGCCCAGAAATACCTCTGTCAAATTTTTTCGATTTATTTTATACATCAGATACAGGTTAGAAATTTCTGTGCCAAATTTTTTCCAGATCGGTCAACCGATTTAGCGGTTATTGCTCACCACGTATATGTAATATCAACCCAAATTGAATAAATTACTTCATATTCAACCGAATATTATCATTTGGAAACTCGGCCCGGTATATCCTTAAAGCCCTGGAACTCATTCAAATAAGGTTCATAGTTGGTAAGATCTACTTTACATAAATTCCCAATGTAAACTTTTTTGTTACGGGAGCTCTACTAAATACGCATAAATGAAGAATATTTTTTTCTGTGACGTCATTCCTCTAAAATGATGCGTCGTTTGTAAATTTTGAACAAACACACAAAAAGTACGGCCTTAACCCTAAAATGATTTGTTTTTATACCCTCCACCATATATTAAGTTTGTCATTCCGTTTGTAACACCTCGAAATATACATTTTAGGCCCCACAAAGTATTTATATCCTTGATCAGCATTGAATTCTATGTCGATTTAGCGATGTCCGTCCGCCTGTGGAAATCACTCTAGCTTCCGAATGAAATGAAGTAGGTTGATAAAATTTTACTCAAATGTGTATTATGTCTGCACTTTTGGTATTGAAAATGGGCCATGTAGGTCCACGAAATTGATTCAAATATTTGAAGTTCGTAATAGATACTACAGCCTATGACAGAAAATTGTGTGTTCAGGTCCACGTCTTCGCATAGCTCCAATATAACAGTACCCCCGATATTCGGTATTTTGATGATTTTAGCGATATTTTTTGCCGGAATTATTTCACATTTTGTATTTGAAGTTCGTAATTGATACTACAGCCTATGCCAGAAAATTTTCGGTGCAGGTCCACGTTTTATAACCACCATGGTACCTCCCTATATTCTGTATTTTGATGATTTTAGCTATATTATAAAGAGATTTTTTCAAGTTTCGCATTTGAATATTGTAATAGCTTGTGACAAAAGTTGCATATGCAGGTCCATGCCGTCTTATAGACACTAATATACGGCTACATTCGGTATTTTTAAGATTTTAACAGAATTTTTAACGAATTTTATTATTATTATTTTTTTTTTTTTTTTTGAAAATTGCCAAATTTTTAGCAAATGGTGGAGGGTATTCAAAGTTCGGCCCGGCCGAACTTACAGCTTTTTTACTTGTTATCTACAATATTGACGAAGACACAATATACCTAAAATGACCGGATTCCGAGGATTCTTAATCCCAAAATTTCCAAAGGTGTTGAACTTACCCCATCTATGTTGGTTACTTATCGATGTAAACTTTTTTGTGTTGCACAGTGTAATAAAATCCATGCCTTTTGTCAGTATAACATTGTTTATGAATCAAGCCACAAATTGTTAAAAGCTTACATCGAATTAAAATGCTGATGTAGAATATTTGAAATAACCTTCAGTTCAAACCACCGAATTGAAAATTTATGAAATTTGTCTTTCACCCTTACATTTCATTTGGCATAGATCAAATAATAAGGACGATTGGCATATTTCAACTGTAAATAACAAGTCAGCAATGTGGTTTTTCCACTTATTTTTCCATTTTTGTGGTAGCTGTAGTAGACGTCACAACATTTACATATTTCAATCCTGTCCTCTCGCGACACCACTCAACACAGTTACGAAATTTTGATCCCTGACCAAAAATGAAAATGTGATAAATCGAATGATTGATTGAATAAACGAATGGATGGTTGACTGTCAACCCAACTGCCCGCCTGCCTGAATGAACGCTCGCTCGCTCGTTGGCTGGCTCATTGGTAATTTGTTTACGTTACGGCCAAAACCATTTGTTGCTACTAAACGACAACAATCGAATGCAGCGGTAGTTACGACAATTCGATGGTAATTTCAATTATTGCTTCCGTTGGCGTTTTGCTGGCAAAAATAACCGACATTGTTTGCATTCGGTCGGTCGGTCGATCCGCTGGCTGGTTGGCTGACTGTCAAATGATTTATTGATTTTCGGTTGCAAACATACTTATGATTGTGTATGTATGTGTGTGAATTTTTATAAGCGAATGTTTATTGATTGTGGTATAAAGGAGAGGGATGTTTGGGGAATTACATGGAAAACCATAGGGGGTCAAAAACAACAGGTGTTGTTTGAATTCAATTCTATTGAAGATTGATATGATTGAAATTGCTGATGTTAAACAAAAGGCAGAGGCGATATAATTAACTATTTCTATTGTTTTATCATTTAGATTGCATTTCACATACCATAAACATAGGTTTTTGTAAATAGGAACGTAGTTAATGATTTATTTTGTTTATAATATATGGTTTTTAAAATTCAATGCCAATGCTTTGTTTTGGGAAATAAAAAAATCAGAGCAAAACTACGTAACTGCATGAGTGAAATAACCCATTACGAAATTATGTAAACAACCTTGCTTCTCCATTACCAAATTTTTTAAAATATAAAAAATACGACGCACTATTGATATTTATGCAAGGCCAAATGCGAAACTTAAAAGAAATCAATTATAATGTCTATAAAATCAAAATACCGAATATCGAGAGGTACCGTTATATGGGGGCTATACGAAGACGTGGACCTGTAAAGACAATTTTCTGTCATAGGCTGTAGCATCCATTACGAACTTTAAATACCAAATTTGAAATAATTCTGGTGAAAATGTCCCTAAAATCATTAAAATACCGAATATCGGGAGGTACCGTTATATGGGGCCTATACGAAGACGTGAACTACCTCAGACAATTTTCTGTTTTAGGCTGTAGTATCCATTACGAATTTAAAATACCAAATTTGAAAAAATTGTGGTGAAAAAATGTCCATACAACATTTGAACAAAATTTTATCAATCTTCTTCAATTCGGACAGACGGATAGATGGACAGATATCGTTAAATTGACATATAATTTTATTATACCAAGAGAGGTACCTCGATATCGAATATAGGACGTTACATCCATTTCAAATTTCAGGAATTCAGCTCTATTCCTTCACCCACTACCAAATTTAATACCATTTAGAACGTTTCGTAAAATTATAGTACACACTCCCAAAATCACTTTCATATCTCAATTCCAGATACTAACAGAGACCTCAATATCCAATTTGAGGATTCCAGCCTATCCCTTCACCCAATAGCAGGCTACACATGAACCGCTGTTCCCTATTATCAAATTTCAGATTTCCAGTTTTGTCTCTTCACCCAATACAAAACTTAGTACTATTAACGCATTTCTGAACCATTGCCAAATCTCGAACACAAATACCATCAGTAATCTAAATATAAAATTTCCGAATTTTTATCTTTATCCCTTCACCCAATACCAAATGTGGTACCATTCAGTACTTTTCGTACAAATAAATTTCACATTTCCGCAACCACTTCCATATGTTCAGGCTACACATGAACTAATTTCAGATATATGTTCAAATAAGGTGAAATTGCACCAAACATATTACTTTTTAGTACTTTTCGTACTATTAAAGTACAGGGTGAGATAAAAAATTGTAACAAAGTCAAACGAAATTTTTTTTTTTTTAATTTTATTGAATGAAACCCACAAATGTCGGAAATAGCATCAAATTTTAGAATAAGCTTAGATATGTTCGAATTGGTCACCTTTGGCATGAATTGTGGTTTTCAAACGGCCAATGAAACCATCACACGCTACCCGAATGTTGCTCTGCGGTATTTTCATTTCAGCTGACCTCTTCACGATCATTTTGTTTGTTTACAAACCGCTGGACAACGAATGTTTTCTCTTCGGAGAAAACCATAACTATAAATTAACTATAAATTAAAATAACTATCCTACACGTCTTCGATCCGGAATTGGGGGATCTTACACTCGAGACCTGGATAAGTACTCAAGGAAAGGCACAAGGATACAGGAACAGGGCGTTCAGGATTCGAGATGGATTCTGTGCGAGAGACCTGGATAAGTACTCAAGAGGCTACGGGATATTCAAGGAGGCGGCTGCAAGAGATTTTCCGCTACAAGGATCTAGGCTATGTTGCAAGAGACCTTAATAAGTACTCAAGCACTACAGGATATTAAAGGATACGGTTGCGAGAGACCTTAATAAGTAGTCAAGCACTACAGGATATTCAAGGATACGGTTGCAAGAGACCTTAATAAGTACTCAGGCACTACAGGATATGATTGCAAGGGACCTTAATAAGTACTCAAGCACTAGACGGATCTAGGATACGTTTGCAAGAGACCTTAATAAGGACTGAAGCACTACGGGATATTCAAGGATATGATTGCAAGACACCTTAATAAGTACTCAAGCACTACAAGGATCTAGGATACGGTTGCGAGAGACCTTAATAAGTACTAAAGCACTACAAGGATTTAGGAAACCTTTGCAAGAGACCTTAATAAGTACTCAAGCACTACAGGATATTCAAGGACATGATTGCAAGAGACCTGTATAAGTACTCTCAGGAAGGATGTCACTTACCGAAGCTGGTGTTGCCACGTTTACGGTCTGGCACTGACTGCCACGATTCTGCCATCTACTGCCCTTTTATACCCAGCTCCACCATGTATTCGCAGTGGAGTAACGGGAACTTGTTTACAAAATTTGGTTATCACACCATCCTAACACGTGTTCATCACCGCCAATGGTAGTGATGCTGTGTGTTCTTGTGATAACGGTTCATCTCTCTTGAGTGTGGTTGCTCTCAAGAATTTTGCTAGGCTAATTGGAATTTATTATAGCGTTTTGTGTGGGCAAAAATGACAAGCGAAGTAACTCTTTAGCTCTTTTGAGTCTATTTTTCTTCTGTTAGGTGTAAGTTCCTGCACTTTTTGTAATGTCAATGTCTTTAGCACGAGCTCACTTTTCAATATTTGCCGAATAGAATATTGCGATATGTTCAGCTCAGCGATATGTTCGGCCATTGCGACTCGGGTTTCGATCAAGTCGTTTCTTTAATTTTCGAACCATTTCAGCTGATGATGATTTAAATGCTGAAGTGCTCTTACGATAGCCACTTGTGGTTTTCCAGCCAAATATAAAGAAATCACACTATCACGCTTGAATTCCATCACGAATAACTTTTTTTCTGGTAAATTCTTACCAAAGTGTTTTGTACGCTTGTAAACAATATAATAAACTGTCACTGGAATAATTTTTACAGCTGCCGGAAGAGTGATTTAGAAATGACAGCAGTCTGAAATTTGTTGCAGTTTTTTCATCTCACCCTCCTTATCATTACCTCAATATATTCGTTATTTGGATAATATTAGTGACATCCACCGGAATTGTTTCAAATTTCGTGTTTGCATGTGAGAATTCGAGGGTCTTCTGTGTCAATAGAAGACCTTGAAGGTCTTCTGTGACCATAGAAGACCTTGAAGGTCTTCTGTGACCATAGAAGACCTCCATGGTTTTCTGTGACCATAGAAGACCTCCATGGTTTTCTGTGGCTATAGAAGTGACTATGGAAGACCTACATGGTCTTCTGTGAATACAGAGTACTTCGAAGGTCTTCTCTGGCTTTAGAAGGCCTCAAAAGTCTTCTTCTGTGACTATAGAAGACCTTTTCCTTGACTATAGAAGACCTCGAAGGTGTTCAGTGACCCTAGAACACCAATATTGCCAATGCAGTCCCAGGTGTTCGTATAGCCCCCTTAAAACGGTACCTACCTATATTCGGTATTTTGATGACTTTTGCGACTTTATTCGCCGGAATTGTTTCAAATTTCGTATTTGATGTTCGGAATCGGCACTTATGCAGGTCCTTGTCTTCGAACAGCACCCATATAACGGTTTTCGTTTAAACGGTTTTTTACGACATTTTTTTTAAAAAATTTTCAAGTTCCATCAAAGTGGTGAAGGGTACGCTTTTTTTAATTGTCGGTACCTATTTTAGTAGGTATTCTAAAAAGCACAACATTTTCAGATGTTTCGTGCCGAAGTAACAGACATGGAAATTTTGGTTCTTATATCCCCAAAAGTGCAGAATCTTAGCAAAAATCAATACCCATTATCACCCACCTACCACTCAAAGCTACCCAAGCGAAATTTCGGAAATCTAACTCAAAAAGTTCGTAATAAGAAAATACAACAGCTTAACACACTTTCTCGTGTCGATAGTAATATAGGCAATTTGAGCCCTAAAAGCATATAATTTTAGTCTTAAAATCCCAATCGTCAGTATCTTTTCTAGTAGGAATTCCGAAAACGCCACTTTACCAATTACCTTGTATCAAATGTGGCCTTATACAAATGTTGGACTGTATTTAGTGTCTTTCCGTACATTTTGATACAAATTGCCAAATTTTCCACGTTATCATCCAACTTCCCACCTAGAGCTACCCACATGCCAAATTTCAAGATTCTAACTCTAGCCGTTTCTTCTGGTCCTTGATGAGATAAAAGAAGTCCTTACAATTCCACCTCCCACACCCCTCTCAGACAATTGGGCCAGCATTCTGAATTCCCAACAAACGGTGGTTATTAGTTTTGCTGTTTGTGTTCTAGCTCCTCTATCACACAGTCAGTCAGTAAGTCAAGCAGTCAGCCAGTCACTCATTCAGCGAGTCCATCAACTTGTATTTTGATTACATCTGCATACTTTGCAGTAACCTATGTTCACATCTAAAAATGCCTTGTGGTAATGGGGCTGTGTAGAACCTTTTTTCGGTATGTACAGCTTAAACAACAACAAGAGGAACCAGCAGCAGTAGCAACAAGAAATGCAAGCAATAAAACCATATCACCCGCTTCAAATTGGTATCAGCATGAACTATGCCGAACTTATGCAAGTGTGTTGGTATGTGCACGGCGAGTACGTGCGGTCGTTTATGTTTGTGTATAATTTATGTGTATGTGTGCGTGTGTGCGTCTGTTAGTAGAAATTCGTGTCATAAACCCAGTTATTATGAATTGCTCTGGGTAACTGTGGAAATTGTGACAGCTGTGCTCAATTAAATAGTAATGAGAATGAAATTTTCAAAAATTTAATCGAGATATGGAGAATAAAAATTATAGTTATATAGTTCGCACCCTCAGAAGTGACACAAAAAATAATTACGAGGAAAGCCGAGTAGATTATGAAAACAGAGCTAAAATATAAGATACCTGTCTCGGAGTTTCATACCCTACACCACATAGTGGTAAGGGTATAATGTCTCTGTGGTAATATTGGCGAATGGAGTGGAATTGAACACTTACAACCAAATTGAGTCTAGAAACATGTACAGGGTGAGATGAAAAAACTGCAAACCAACTTCAGACTGCTCTCAATTCTAAGCCACTCGTCCGAAAGCTGTTAAAATTATTCCAGTGACAGGTCATTATATTGTTTACAAGCGTACAAAGGCATTTTGGTGAAAATTTTCCTGAAAAAAAGTTATTCGTGATGGAATTCAAGAGTAATCGCGTTATTTCTTTATATTTGGCTGGAAAACCACAAGTGGCTAACGTTAGAGCACTCCGCCATTTAAATGTGAATAAATATTTTGTATCTCTTAGCATCGCTCGTTACGGTGATACTGATAGCGTAACCCGACGTCAAGGAAGTGGACGGAAGAAATCCGCAACATCAGTAGAAATGGTTCGAAAAGTAAAGAAGCCACTTGATCCAAACCAGCGTCGCATTGGCCGAAAAATGGCTCGTAAGCTGAACATATCGCAATATTCCATTCGGCATATATTGAAAAATGAGCTCGAAGTAAAGACAATAAAGTTCCAAAAAGTGCAAGAATTTACACCGCAACAGAAAGAAAATAGACTCAAAAGAGCTAAATAGTTGCTTCGCTTGTCCGAAAGTGGTGAACTGCCGAATTTGGTTTTCTCCGTCTCTGATGAGAAAACATTCGTTGTCCAGCAGTTTGTAAACAAACAAAATGATCGTGTTTACTTGCCAAAGAGGTCAGCTGAAAATGTGCACCTTCGGTTGGCCACCAAAACTCAAGCGCCGGCCATGGGGATGGTGTGGGCTGCCATAACAGCCGATGGTCGTTCTCCGCTCGTATTAATCGACCGTGTCGATTATAAATGTCGAATATTATCGCGAAAATATTCTGGAGGTTGAATTAAAGCCTTGGGCACGCAAACATTTTGGCCGCCGACCTTGGACATTCCAACAAAGCTCAGCACGCGCCACCCAAGAATGGTTTCAAAATGAGGTTACTCGCTTCATTTTCAGCGCACAATGGTCACCAAAATCTCCGGATACCAATCCCGTTGGAGTCTTTTGAAAAGAAAGGTTGACACTAAAAATTACCAAAGTGTCGATCACCTCATGAAAGCGCTTCGCCGAGAATGGGCCAAAATACGGCAGAGCAACATACGGGCAGTGTGTGCTAGTTTTATTGGACGTTTGAAGGCCATAATTCGTGCCAAAGGTGACCAATTTAAACAATTATTTATTTTAAAATTTGATGCTATTTCCGAAATTTTTTGTTTCATTCAATAAATTAAAAAAAATGTAACAAGTAAAAAAGCAGTAAGTTCGGCCAAAACTTTGAATACCCTCCACCATTTGGAACGAGTTGGAAAATTTTCACAAAAAAAAAAAAAAAAAAAATCAAATCCATTAAAATTTTTTTATAATCTTTAAAATATCTAACATGGGAAGGTGCCGATATATGGGGGGATATACGATATTGTGGACCTATAAAGACAAATCTATGTCTGGGTGTAAAGTACTCACAAAGAACTCCTTGTGTGGTTTTCAGATAATTCCGTTGAAAAATGGGGGTAAAATCATCAAAATACCGAATACCGTGGGGGTACCGTTATATGGGGGCTATACGATATTGTGGACCTATATAGATAATTCTCTGCCGAGGTATAAAGTAACCACAAGGAACTTCTTTTGTGGATTTTCAGACAATTCCGTTGAAAAATGTGGCTAACATCATAAAAATACCGAATATCGGGGGTACCGTTATATGGGGGCTATACGATATCGTGGACCGATATACCCCATCTTCGAACTTGACCTGCCTGCAGACAAAAGAGAGATCTGTGCAAAATTTTAGCTTCCTATCATAATTTGTTTAGACTGTAGCGTGATTACAACTGACGGACAGACTGACAGACGGACGGACAGGGCTAAATCGTCTTAGAATTTTACGTTGATCAAGAATATATATACTTTGTTGGGTCTAAAATGATTATTTCGATGAGTTACAAACGGAATGACGAACTTAATATACCCTCCATACTATGTATGGTGGAGTGTATAAAAATTATGGAGTTTGACTTTGTAGCAGTTTTTTTTATATCATCCTGTATAGACAATACTCTTTCAGGGAGTAAATTACTCAAAGGTAACTTCGTTTGTGGATTTTCAGACAATTTCAAGAGTAACACTCGTACTACATTTAAATTTTTTTGGCTGTCCATTCACATAATACCAATTTTTGGTACTTGACTTATATTTTTGGTAAAATCCACATAATATTACTATTATCATAATCATAAACTCTAGTTCTAATCTTCGTACTTTAGGTACTTTTCGTACCCTTTAGTATTATTTGAAAATTTTTAAATAAATTACCGAAAATTCGCTCAGTTCGTACTAAATGACTGAATTCCCTAATAACAGGTTAAATAGAATCAGTCTGTATTGCCGACAACCTATGTTCGGTTATTTAAATATATTTCGACTTGCGTAACAGTTGACCCTTCATAGGAGAGCTATGGGAGTGGGACTCTTAATTCACATTTTACTAGAGTTATAATTATTCAAAAAGTTTAAACTTTATGGGGGAGGGTCCAGAAGGAGTGAGCCGATATCTACCATCATCACACCAGATCTGGCTTAAGTAGAAATATTGGGATCTGGAAATGTGAAAAGAATCGGATGCTCAGTTCGGGTTTTATTTTGACCCGTTATGGCGAAGGTACCAGAAGTTGTGGACCGATACGGTCAATTTCCACACCAGATTGTCTGTTGGTGGAAAATTGGGTTTAGCAAAGTTTGCACAAAAAGGGATGATCTCCTCTCTTTGTATGTGGTAAATTATTTTCTTTGGAAATTTTGACCTTTATGGGGAGGTACCAGAAGGAATGGACCGATATTACCCATTTCCGAAGTTTGACAATAATAATGCGATGTACCGAGTTTGGACCAAATCGCACCATCCAGCCAGACAAACAGATGGACGGACACCTTTAGATCGACACCAAATATCCTGAAACGAATTTTGTCCAAAGAGACCTAGAGTCTAAAACAAGTTATTTCGATAAGACACATTTTGGCCGTATCAAATGATCTGACTGAGGGTATAAAAATCATTAAATATTCCGTACACTTAAGTTTCGTAGCTTTTTGGTAATTTTTGTATTCTCCTAATTCGCGTTTCCCTTTCTCTATCTCAAGGTCAATGGGGAGTTTTCAGTTACCTCATTGCCTGCCGTCATATTAATTTTTAGGTACCCCACATGAATATTCCCATCCCCTCTGAGCATAAAACCATTTTCAAGTTCCCACTGCCCTAAAATTTTAAGCAGCATTGTTTTTTCTCCTGTATCGTACATAGAAGTTGTCAGTCCGCCCCCCCCCCCCCCCATGTTCTAGCAACATTTTTGTTATTATGTTTATGTTTTATGTACTGATCAGTATGACGATGCTGATGATGATGATGTAGTTTACTGTTATGAATACATCTCTTTTTGGTGTAATTTGGCAGCTTCGTTACCTATGCCCTGCAGCGGCATACATCTCATTCAACATCAAACTCATACGGCCCCATACAAATTTGCTATTACACAATAAAGTCGTTGGTTGTCACACCCATCCATCCATCCAACCACCCGGTAAGCGAAACATTTCCCACGCCAGCAACAACGACAACAACGATAGCATGTAAAACAAAAGCAGCATCAACAGCAATAACAATAACAACAAGGGCAACAACAACAACATGAAATACCTCATCAACGTTAAACATGAATGTCGTGGCAATGAGACAAAGGAACCCAAAAACCATGACAACAATAGTCGACCATCTAGCCAGGCAGCCAGCCAGACGGTCCGCCAATCTTCCTCCCAGTCCGCCGTTCATTAAGTCCTGCACTTGAAGTTTATACCATCGCTCATCATCCGCTCATTTATTCGAGTGTTCATTTTCGAGCAAAATAAAACCGCAAAACATCCTTCCATACGACATCAATTCATTCATTCATCCATCCACCCATCTAGCTATCTACGCTTACACATTCGCCAATGTTTGTAACGAGCGAAAAGATATGCTCTCACATTAACCAGCAGGCGGAGATGCAAGAAGCCATACGTAATCACACACACACTCATCCACCCACCCATCCACAAGTGTTCGTTCTGTTCGTTTGTAAACGTATCCTGAGGTCAAACGTTTCCGCTTGAAATGAAATTTCGGCATGAATATCAATTTTGCTGTTTGTTGCTCGCCCGCTCGCTCGTTCGCTCAATTCTCCAATGGCATCAAGTTTAGTTGTATGACAATGTGAAGTGAAAGACAAGAAATTACTGCGAACGAAAATTCCACGAAAGAATTACAGGATACAAAAATTCTTCACACATAAATTATGCGGCAGTATTGGTATAAGCGCATTTATTAAATATGAAAATTGTCTTAAGCTTGATTATTGAATAACTTCGGTAGAGATGGAATACCATCTTAAATTTATGCAAAGAATTATTAATTTCGAGGCCCTCTGTCATTACTTACGCTTATATGGGATTTTGGGTTAAATTATTTGAAGCCTCATAGCCCAAATGAACCAATTAGAAAACGTGTCCAAACAAGTAGGTTACAAGTGATGAAAATCCTTATCCAGAGCTGCGAAGTCGAACCGTTTTTAACGAGAACCGACTTCAGATCCAATTATAAATGACCGTTAGAATTGTGTCAATCTGATTCATAGTTCAGAACACCAGTTTCTAAACGTATGAGTGATTTCATAAATTTCATATCACTCATACGCAGAGTACTCATACCAACGATGGCAGACCATAGAACTACATAAGGCTTTACCTTTTAATACCCTTCACCTTTGTATGGAGGGCATATTAAGTTTGTCATTTCGTTTGTAACACCTCGAAATATACAATTTAGACCCCACAAAGTATATATATTCATGATCAGTATAAAAATTTATGTCGATTTAGCAATCTCCGTCCGTCAGTGGAAATCACTGTAGTTTCCGAATGAAATGAAGTAAGTTGATAAACATTTACTTAAATGTGTGTTATGTCTGCAGAACTTTTGGTATTGAAAATGGGCCATGTAGGTGCACGCCTTCGTATAGCCCCCATATAGCTATATCCCGATATTGGGGATTTTGATGATTTTAGAGACGTAATTTACCGGAACTATTTCAAATTTGGTATTTGTAGTTCGTAATGGATACTACAGCCTATGTTAGAAAATTGTCTGTACATGTCCACGTTTCATAACCAACATGGTACCTCCCTATATTATGATTTTAGCTACATTATAAACTGATTTTTTTCAAGTTTCGCATTTGAATATTGTAATAGCTTATGACAAAAGTTGCCTATGCAGGTCAACGTCGTCGTCGTCGTGATGGAAATATTGAGACGTACCAAGTATGAATGGAATCGGATGTTAATTTTCTCGCTTTATGAACTTCATGGATATTCAAAACATTGACCCTATGTGGTGGAGATACCAGAAGGAATGGTCCGATCTTTACCATATTTTAAGCAGATTGTGTGTGAGGGAATTGAATGTTAATTTCGTGTTTTATGAGCTTCATAAACATTCAATGTTTTGACCAGAAGGAGTGGACCGATACATTCCAGCTTCACACCGGACTTTGATTTATTAAAAACATTGTGGTATGTGTAATTTGAAGACAATTAAAATTCCGGCCCTTTGAGGGGGAGGTACTAGATGGAGTGGAACGATATTGTCAATTTCCACACCTGACCTAACACACATCAAATTTGAAGAAAATCGGTTCAGATATAGCTATAGCTCCCATATATATCCGATTTGGTGTTTAATTCCCTCAAATTCGTAATATACATTCGATATTTGATACCAGATAATTTATATAGCTCGGAAATACCTCGCTTCAGATTTGGATATGGGTCCCATATATATCTTCAACCAATTTCGGGTTAATTGTACACCAAATGGCCAATATCAGTCCAAAAGTCCTTAATATAGGTACATCCGACAGATTTCAGTTAGAAGGAAATGAATCGAATTCGGAGAAAATCGGTTCAGATATAGCTATAGCTCTCATATATAAGTTTAATACGATTTGGTGTTTAAGTCCCCCACATTCGTAACATGCGTCCCACAAGAATGATGTTTGGAATCAGATATCAGATACAGCCCAGAAATACCTCTGCTAAAATTTATTAAGGTCGATTCAGATTTATATATAGCTGCCATATATATTTTCAATCAATTTTGGGTTAATTGTGAACCAAATGACCACATTTTTTGACGTAGCTAAATTTTACAGAGCAATTTGTATTGTGTCTAGGAAGGTTGGTATTGAAAATGAGATATATCGGTCCATGTTTTGGAATAGTCCCCATATAACGGTACCTTCCGATATTCGGTATTTTGATGATTTATGCCACATTTTTTCACGGATTTGTCGAAAATTGGTATTTGTAGGTCATAACGTGTCCCAGTTCGTGTGGCGAGACATTGCATGTATAGGTCCACGCTTTGGTATAGCCCCCATATAACGGTACCTCCCGATATGCCGTTTTTTAATGGTTTTTGCCACATTTCTTCGTGGATTTGTCTAGAATTGCTATTTGTTGGTCTTAATGGGTTCTAGCTCTTTTGGCAAAACACTTCATGTATTGGTCCACGTTTTTGTATAACCCCATATAGCCGTATTTCCCGATATTCGGGATTTTGATGATTTTTGGCACATTTTCCTATGAATATGTCTAAAAATTGGTATATGTGGGTCATTATAGGCTATTATGTTTCCTTTACCCTAAGGTGGAGGGTATTAAAAGTTTGGCCCGGCAGAACTTAAGTTTAATTTTTAATTTTTTACTTGTTAATTTTTTACCAAATTTTACTATTAACTTTTATGTCCGCCGGATTTAAAGTGCATTGGTTTGAAAACAATCTTACCTTAAACTTTTCTTACTTAAGCATTTCGATTTTAAAATCTGTAATATTTATTTCAATTTTCATATTGAAATAGCTCACCACTTTTACATTATTGGTTAAGCTGCACGTGGCATAAGCCCTAAAAACTCCAAACCCTTTCAGCATATGTATAAATTATTCCCATTGCCCCATCAATCCTCCCATAATATTTTAAATCTGTACGGTATTTCAATCAATCCCAACAAAATACTTCCAGTCAAAGGCAAGTAAATCCTCAAAGCACTTACACGCACAGCCACACATTCTTACACGCACAGCCATCCATTCTCTCGCTTTACTATTACACACATATATATTTGGGAAATTCCTCTCTAATCATCTCAGCCATAATAAATGAAGTCAGAAATTATTTTTTAATCCACATTTGCATTTCAAAATATTCATGCCATCCATCAGACATGGCCTGGAAACTTGTTGAAGATGAATTAAAAGAACAAAGGCATGCTCGGCAAATTATTTATAGAATGGACGCTTCGACTTGGCTCATGTGCCACATATAACCCCCTGCAACAGCATCAACTGGAATTTGCTTAATTCCTGAAATAATATTTTTAGAATTTATGTCTGATATTTTTTAAAGGATTTTGTTATTGTTGTGTTTTCTCTTTTTTCTGCATTGCCTCTTTCAATTCGATTTGTTTGTTATTTTTTTTTTCTGAACTTGTGTATTTTAACTGCTTTGCAGCATTTATGCAGCCTGTGGTAATTCCTTTTTTTCTGAATCTCAATTATAAATCCTGTCATTTACGATGTACTATAACTGGCTCTCGTTCTCTGTCCACCTGCAGCTGTTGCTCCTCCTACTCCTCTCTTCGCTGCCTTTCTCTATGTGAGCGGGCGTGTGTGTGTGGGTGTTTATCTGTCGGCTTGAATGTGTGGTTGGTTAAGAAAATGAAAATCGCCCGGAGCTGTATTCCTCCTCTGGCTGGTACTCATTTGCATGATGCCTATTATATTGCCACTTGCCATAGTGTGCAACATTTGGTTGCCGAAGACTCGAAGCAATTTTTTTCTCTCTCATTTGGATTTTTAACAATTTTTTGTGTTTTGTTTCGATTTGTTGTACGAAGAAGAACTCTTCTCTATGTTCTTTTCTGGCCAGAGTTGCCACATGGAGATAAGACATTTCATTTTACATAATATAAAATTTCTACCTTTAAGGGGTTTTATTATCCCCTGTATTACTTCCAAATATTTCCCAGAAATCACCAAAACATGACTAACTTAAAATTTGAAATAGGATTTTTTGTATTAAATAAGTAAAAAAGCTGTAAGTTCGGCCGGGCCGGACCGGGAACTTTTAATACCCTCCAACTTTTGGAACAAATTTTGTAATTTTCAAAAAAATAAAATCCGTTAAAAAATCTGTTAAAATCTTAAAAATGCTGAATTAAGCCTTATATTAGGGTCTATACGAGGACGTGGACCTACATGGGCAACTTTTGTCATAAGCATATTAAAATATTCATATGCGAAACTTGAAAACTTGAAAAATCATCAAAATACCGAATGTAGGCAGATTCCATGGGAGTTATAAAACGTGGACCTGCACAGATAATTTTCTGTCATGGGATGTAGTATCCATTACGAATTTCAAATACCAAATTTGAAACAATTCCGGTAAATAATGTCGCTAAAATCATCAAAATACCAAATATCGGGAGGTACCGTTATATGGGAGCTATACGAAGACGTGGACCTACATGGCCCATTTTTAATACCAAAAGTCCTGCAGATATAAGATACATTTGAGTAAATTTTTTTCAACTTACTTCTTTCATATCGGAAGCTAGAGTGATTTCCACAGACGGATAGACGGTCGGACATCGCTAAATCAACATAGAACTTTATGCGGATTGAAAAATTCACGTAGGTTGGCTTGTTCTCTTTCGATGAGATAATCGTCAGTACTATCCGAAGGTTTTAAAAAATAATTCAATATTTTTAAACATGATTGTTGGAGTTTCATCGTTGGGCGCCATGGCCTTTCGTGGGACAGTCATGTCCATATTGAGGACTATTTAGTACTGTTCGTAAAATTATCGTGCACATTTCCAAAACTCGCCTCCACATCTCAATTACAGATACCAACAGTGACGTCAATATCTCATTTGAGGATTCCAGTCCTAATACCGATTCCGACCCTAATACTCATATTTCAGATTTTAAGCACAATCTGTTCACCCAATACCAAATCGTACCACATATAGTACTATTTTGTACTTTTCGTGCACTTTTAGTACACATTTCTAAAACCATCTCTTTATCACATACCTACCCCAATTTTTTTAAAATTTCAGCTTCACTCGGCCAACCTAAACCAAACTGTTCTATATTTTGTACCATTCTGTACTACAGTTCGCACACTTAATACAAATTTCTAAATCTTCCATTTTCATAAATCGAACTTACTTTCCAACCTGATTCTCCTACAAAATTTCAAGAGTTTAGCTCTATCCGTTCACATATTACCAAATTGTACCATTTTAGAAGTTTAGTAACATTTTAGAACACATCTTAAAGTTAAAGTTGAAATTTCCAATAACCCTTTGGTTCATCCATTCTGCACGCCATCAGTGACGCTCATTCCAAATTTCAGAATTCCAACTCTATCAGTTCACCACAATTCCAATGTGTACCAAATTTAATACCATTTAGTACACCTAAGTAGTAATTTCCAAAGCTTCCTGCATACCCCAATCCTGCACACCCACTGTAATTCCAATTCCAATTTTTTGGATTCCGGTCCTGTTGTTTCGCAAAAATACAAATTGTACTTTGTTTAGAACAATTTAATACAAATAAGTACACATTTCCAAAACTATCTAAATTTCCAAATTCTAAACTCCGACAGAAAGCTTATTTTTCAATTTCCAGGATACCAGCTCTTTTGGTTCACACAAAATCGAATTGTACCAAATTTAGTACCATTTGGAACACTTAGGTACAAATTTTCAAAACTACCTACATCATGCAGTCCAATAGACATCTTATTTCTAAATTTCAGTATTCCAACTCTCTTGGTTCTCCCAAAATCTAAATTATACCAAATATAGTACTATTTAGTACATAAGTACGAATTTCCAAAACTGCCTACATTCCTCTATATTCCAATCCTACACTGTGCCAGTAATGTTAATTTCAAATCCATATGTTCCTTCTAATTCAAATTGTACTAAATTTAGTACCGTTTAGTACTTTTCGTATGCATGAGTACACACTTTCAAAACAACATCCTTACATCGACTCTACTTCTTAACCTTGATGGCAATTCCAAGTTTTTTTAGCTCTAACAGTTCACATGATACGAAATGGTACCAAATGTAGTACATTTTCATACTTTTTGTACGCTTGTAGTGCGCATTTCCAAAACTCTTAAGTACAAGTTTCGAAAGCTTCCTTCATATCCCAACCTACACTCCGCAAGTAATGTTAATTTTAAATTTCAGCATTCCATCTCCAACCGTTCCTTCAAATTCAAATTGTACTAAATTTAGTAAAGTTTAGTGATTTTCATTTACATGAGTACACACTTCCAAAACTACCTCCTTACATCGACTCTACTCCTCAGCCTTGATTCCCATTTTAAAATTTCCATTTTTAGCTCTAACCGTTCACATAATATGAAATGGTAACACTTTCATACTGTTCGTACGCTTATAGGACGAATTTCCAATCCTACATTCCGCCAACAATGTTAATTTCAAATTTCACGATTCCGCTCCATCCGTTCCTCCAAATTCAAATTCTACTAAATTTAGTCCCGTATAGTACCTTTCGTATACATGAGTATACACTTCCAATACCACCTCCTTATATGGAAACTACTCCTCGACCTTGATTCCCATTCCAAAATTTCAATTTTTAGCTCTAACCGTTCACATGTTACGAAATGGTACCAAATCTGGCACATTCCAGTACTTATAGTGCGAATTTCCAAGAACTCTTTGGTACATCTCTTTGGTACATACACTCCATTAGTTGATCTCATTCCAAATTTAAGAGTTCTAGCTCTACTGCCTCCTGAAATATAAAGGCTACCATATTTAGTACCTTGTACGCTTGTTTGTCCGCCTGCTTCTCGCTTGGTGTATCTGCATGACTGTAGGTGTATTCTCTGGGCAAAAAATGCATAAAGCTTAAAGCAAATATAAACGTTTGGTTTGCTTATGAAGTACAGTGCTAAATACGAAACATTAATTGTGAGGTCTATCTTTCTAGTGAGGTCCAATGGGGTTTTCCATTGGAAACTGGAGAGGAGTTTTTTTCTTCTCTGTTATTTTAAATACATTTGAATTATTAAATATATTCTGAGGTTGATTTTGACTACCGGTTATGGGTATAGGGAAAAATGCACAAGGGTATATTTTAAAAGAGACACTTAATGAGGGATAGTCCAATGGGATTTGAGAAAGGAAGAAAATGGTGGTTGCGAATGGCAGATATTGTCTCACCCTGTGAGATGAAAAAACTGCAACCAATTTCATTTCTAAGCCACTCGTCCGACAGCTGTTAAAATTATTCCAGTCATAGCTCACTTTATTGTTCAGAAGCGAACAAACGCATTTTGGTGAGAATTTTCCAGAAAAAAAGTTATTCGTGATTGAATTCAAGTGTGATAGTGCGATTTCTTTATATTTGGTCGGAAAACCACAAGTGGCTATCGTTAGAGCACTCCAGCATTTAAATGTGAATAAATCTTTTGTGTCTCGTACCATTGCTCGTTACCGTGATGCTGGTAGCGTAGCCCGACGTCAAGGAAGTGGACAGAAGAAAACAGCAACATCAGCAGAAATGGTTCAAAAAGTAAAGAAGCGACTTGATCGAAACCCGCATCGTAGTGGCCGAAAAATTGCTCGTGAGCTGAACATATCGGAATATTCCATTCGGAAAATATTGAAAAAAAGCTCGGGGTAAAGCCATTGATATTCCAAAAAGAGCAAGAACTTACACCGCAACGTAAAGAGAAGAGACTCAAACGAGCCAAAGAGTTGCTTCGCTAGACCGAAATTGGTGAACTGCCGAATTTGGTTTTCTCCGATGAGAAAACATTCGTTGTCCAGCAGTTTGTAAACGAACAAAATGATTGTGTTACTTGCCAAAGAGGGCAGCTGAAAATGTGCACCTTCGGTTGGCCACCGGAACTCAAGCGCTGGCCATGGTGATGGTGTGGGCCGCCATAACACCCGATGGTCGTTCTCCGCTCATATTAATGAACCTTGGCATCAGAATAAATGCACAATATTATCGCGAAAATATTACCGGAGGGAGTATTACCGCCTTGGGCACGCAAACATTTTGACCGCAGACCTTGGACATTCCAACAGGACTCAGCACAATCGCACTCAGCACGCGCCACGCAAGGATGATTACAAAATTAGGTTCCAAGCTTCATTACCAGCGTACAATGGCCACCAAAATTTCCGGATAGCAATCCGTTGGACAATTATGTCTGGAGTATTTTGGAAAGCAAGGTTGACACTAAAAAATACCAAAGTGTCGATCACCTCAAGCAAGTGCTTCGCTGGGAATGGGACAAAATACCGCAGAGCAACATTCAGGCAGCGTGTGACGGTTTCATTGGCCGTTTAAAGGCCATAATTCGTGTCAAAGATGACCAATTCGAACAAACCTAAACCTATTCTAAAATTTGATGCTATTTCCGACATTTTCTGCTTTCATTCAATAAAATCTGAAAAAATGTAAAAAAAATGGCATTTGACTTTGTTGCAGTTTTATTTTTATCTCACCCTGTACACACTTCCCAAATGCCTTGCTACCCTAAATTGTTACCTTTTTAAAATTTGTTTCTACATTCTCCATCCAAATCGCTAAATCGACTTAGAATTTTACCACCTATAGTATGGTGGAGGGTATACAAATAAAATCCTTTAAAAATTCTGTTAAAATCTTAAAAATATCAAATGTAGCCGTCATAATAGGGTCTAAACGACGACGTGGACCTACCCAACTTTTATCATAAGCCCTTACAATATTCAAATGCGAAACTTGAAAAAAAAATCGGTGAATAAAGTAGCTAAAATCATCAATGCAGGGAGGTTCTATTATATGGTGCTATGCGAAGACGTAGACCACCACAGACAATTTTCTGTAATAGGCTGTAATATCCATTACGAACTTCAAATACCAAATTTGAAACAATTCCGTTAAATAATGTCGCTAATATCATCAAAATGTCGAAAAATGTGGACCTACATGACCCATTTTCAATACCAAAAGTCCTGCAGACATAATATACATATAAGTAAAATTTTATCAATCTACTTCATTTCGTTAGAAACCTAGAGTGATTTCCACAGGCGGATAGAGGGACAAACGGATAGACGGACGGACATCGCTAAATCGGCATAGAATTTTATGCTGATCAAGTATATTTTATAGTTTGTATGTTTCGAGTAGTTTCAAATGGAATGACAAACTTAATATACCTTCCATATTATGGTGGAGGATATAAAAATGTAGGTATTTGTATTAGGTGCAATATTCATTGCAGTTAGGAAATGAAATTAGGAATTATAAATAGTCACTGAATTTCATCAAACTTCTCACATCTATTTAGTATTAGATCAAGGCAGTTTGAAATGATCCCAGGTTTTTCCACACTGTTTGGAAATTCCTATCGAAATGAGATGAAAATCAATAATGGGATATATTGGTTTACGCCTCCTTGTTACCTCACCCAAAATCGGTCAAATTTTTGAAAAATACTAAGTCCAAAATATGAAAGAAAGGACTTTTCCTACTAATATCAACCTCAAATACAATTAAAGTTCTACAAAATTTTGGTCAATTTTTAAAATGTAAACCCCAAACCCCGGGTCGAGGGGGAGGTACATCTATATGAACATTTGGCCACAGAATTCAAAACCCCGTAAGGGATTTGCAGTAATTACGCAATACGATTAGCTCCACTTAGAATTTCTCAACTCCTAGACAATTTTGACGGGAACGTGGACATGGGGGGTACGGTTATGATTTCTAAAGAACCTATGTTGATATTTTTCTGCAAATGGGTTTTCTCTAAAAAAACCTAAATAAACATTTTAGACAAATCGCATTGGAAAATGTGTTCAAGACACTCGAAATAGGAAAAATCAGGAGGTAACTTTTTAGGGACGCTTCTCCGAAACATTGACCTATTCTACGAAGGAGTTTCCTACCCTCTTAGAAACCAAAATGTCACATAAGGGCCTACAGATATTATCCTCAGCCAGTGTTCGATTTTTATACCCTCAGTCATATGGCTAGAGAGGGTATATATCATTTGATACGACCAAAACGTGTCTCATCAAAATAAAGCTTTTAGACCCTAGGTCTCTTTGGACCAAATCCGTTTCAAGACATTTGGAATCGATTTAGCGATGTCCGTCTGTCTGTCTGGCTGGTGCGCACGATAACTCTCAAAGGGAGTATCCGATTTGGTCCGAACTAGGTACATCGTAATATTTTTGTCAAATTTAGATCGAGTTCGGAGATAGACAATATCGGTCCACACCTTCTGCTACATCCCCCGCTACCGTGTTATAAAAACGGTAGAGATCGGACCATTCCTTCTGGTACCTCCCCCACAAAGCGTCCAAGTTTTGAGTAATCAAAACGTTTATAAATTCCGAAATAAGCATTAGGTTCTCCTTATATTTCATGCTTTCCATTATCTCTACTAACACAAGATCTGTTGTGAAGATGGGATAAATCGGTCCACTCCTTCTGGTACCTTCTCCACAAAGGCTCAAAATTTTAAATATCCATGAAGCTCGTAAAAAGCGAAATCAACACCCGATTCCATTCCAGACTTGTTACATCTCAATATTCCCATCAGCACAAGATCTGTTATAAAGATGGTAGAGATCGGAACTTTTTTGCTACCTATCCCATATGGGGTTCAAGATTTTTAAAAAAACGCCTAAAGAAACGAAATAAGCATCAAACTCTCTTTAAATTTCGCACATACAAACATTTTTGCTAATACAAGATCTATTGTGAAAATGATATATATCTGCGAACCTCTTCCGGTACCTCACCCACAAAGGGTCATAATTGTCAATACTGTTAAGATTAAGCTATTGCTCATCTATGTTTTAGGGTAAAGCAATTCTCTCAGAGCGAATATAAAATTTCTCTCATTTATTTATTTCACCGGAACACAACGGACATCCCAAAAATAGTCAATACTAGCCCATATTTTGACATAGCACCCATGTTGAGATAACTTTAATTTTAATTTCAAAAGCTTCCAATATTTTACATAATTCAAAATTTTCCCCGTGGTAAAAAAGAATTCAGGACACTCAACAATTAATGTCGTTTTTCGTTCTCACTTGTTTCAGTTGATTTTCATTACATTCAATTCCTTTGTGTGATGTTTGCACATATGTCGTATATATTTATTTATCTTCTGTACGAACATGAAGTTCAATTCGTTGTTGACACCATTCAATTCAATTCAACAAAATAACGAAACGCTGTAACAAATGTCAAATTGTTCTTTTTTTCACTTTTTGTTAACATGCTTTAACAAACATGCATTTGTTTGTTTGTTTTGTAACAATAACTAAAGGAAATTCGACAATCGACACAATCGATAGTGAACACAATGGCGGCGACACTGACGTTGAATAGCCAAGGATTTAGTGAATTTAAGTATTTGGTTTTCGAATTAATTTTTATTGCAAAGGTTTATTGGTTTAGCAGAGGTATGTTTTAGTTAGAAAACGATAGAAATAACTGAGAAAATAGGAGATAATTTCAAATTTTTTTTGGTCTTGAGAGATTTTTCCGAATAAATTAAGGAATAACTAAAGATGTCGAATGGGGAAAAACTGCAGAAACGGTTTTCATTTGTTTTTTTTTTTTTTTCACTGGGCAAGTAACTTTAAAAATCCTTTAAGGTTGAAGGGCGTGAGGATAATTCCACAGGCAAATGGCCTCAATATCAAATTTCAGTTCTGTCCCCAATTTACGCAATACCAAATTTATTAACACTTGCCCCCACAAACCAAAACCATCCTAGACACCAACTGTGACCCAAAATGAGCACCAAAACAGGTACCATTATTAATTTAATGCTAAATTTCAGAATTTTTAATAGTACCATTTAGTACTTTTCGTACAATTATAGTACATATTTCTGTAACATTTTCTATATGTTCAGGTTACACATAAACAGCGACTCAAATATAAAATTTCAGATTTTAAACACTATCTCTTCGCCCAATATCAAATTGTACCATATGTAGTACTATTTAGTACTTTTCGTGCACTTGTAGTACACATTTCCAAAATTTCATATTCGATTCCAAAGCTAAGACCTCTAGCTCTACTGCTTCCTCAAATACAACGCTTACGATATTTAGTATCTTTTAATACTTCTCGTACTGTTCTAATAGGAATGCTCAAAAATCCAGCCCTTCGGAGCAAGAGTGATCCTCACCAAAAATGTCAATATTCTAGCTTTCGTCTGGGCGTTGATGAATTGTAAAGTCACTCATTTGGAATGGGAATCAAGGTTAAGGAATAGAGTAAGAAGGTAGTTTTGGAAGTGTGTACCCATGTATACGAAAATTTGAATTTGAAGGAACGAATGGAGCTGGAATCCTGAAATTTGTAATTCACCTTACTGGCCGAGTGTAGGATTTAGATAGAATTTAAATTTTGGGTGAACCGGTAGAATTGGAATCCTGAAATTTGAGAATAATATTTCTATTGGACTGTACGATACAGGTTGTTATAGAAATTTGTACTTATGTGTACTAAATGGTATCAAATGAGGTACAAATTGGAATTGTGGTGAACCCATAGAGCTAGAATTCTGAAATTTTGAATGAGAGTCACTGCTGAACATCCAATTTTGAAATTTGTTATTAGGGTCCCAGTTGGTGGTAGGTTTGTGATAAAGAGGTGGTTTTAGAAATAGGTACTACAAGTGCACGAAAAGTTCTATATTTGGTACAATTTAGTGTTGGGTGGACATAGGGTGGTATGAAAAAACTGCAACCAACTTCAGACTGCTGTCATTTCTAAGCCACTCGTTCACCAGCTGTTAAAATTATTCCAGTGACAGCTCATTATACTATTAACAAGCGTAGAAAAGCATTTTGGTGATAATTTTCCAGAAAAATGGAATATAAGCGTGATAAGTGTGATTTCTTTATATTGGAGTGGAAAACCATAACTGTCTTTCGGTAGAGCACTCCACCATTTAAATGTGAATAAATCTTTTGTGTCTCCTCCCATCGCTCGTTACCGCGATACTGGTAGCGTAGCCCGATGTCAAGGAAGTGGACGGAAGAAAACAGCAACATTAGCAGAAATGGTTCGACAAGTAAAGAAGCGACTTGATCGAAACCCGCGTCGTAGTGGCCGAAAAATGGCTCGTGAGCAGAAGATATCACAATATTCCATTCGGCAAATATTGAAATGAGCTCGGGGTAAAGACATTGAAATTCCAAAAAGTGCAAGAACTTACACCGCAACTCTGCTTGGCCGAAAGTGGTGAACTGTCGAATTTGGTTTTCTCCGATGAGAAAACATTCGTTGTCCAGCAGTTTGTAAAAAAAAAAAATATTTACTTGTCAAAGAGGTCAGCTAAAAATGTGCACCTCCGGTTGACCCCCAGAACTCAAGCGCTGGTCATGGTAATGGTATGGGCCGCCATAAAATCCGATGATCGCTCTCCACTCGTATTAATCGAATGTGGCATCAGAATAAATGCCGAATATTATCGCGAAAATATTCTGGAGGGTGTATTGAAGCCCTGGGCACGCAAACATTTTAGCCGCAGACAAACAGGACTCAGCACAATTGCACTCAGCACGCGCCACCCAAGAATGGCTGCAAAGTTAGGTTCCTCGCTTCATTTCCAAAGTACAATGGACACCTAAATCTCCGGATACCAATCCGTTGGACTATTGTGCCTGGAGAATTTTGGAAAGTAAGGTTGGCACTAAAAAATACTAAAGTGTCGATCACCTCAAGCAAGCGCTTCGCCAGGAATGGGCCAAAATACCCCAAATCAACATTCGGGCATCGTGTGACGGTTTCATTGGCCGTTTTGGATGAAGGTATAGGTTTTGGATAAAATTTTGATGCTGATGTCTCTGTTGGTATCTGGAATTGACCTATAGAGGTGGTTTTGAAAATGTAGTTGAAAATAGAGTTGCTATTGAAAATGCCAAAAAATGTGTCGGACAGAGATGGAATTCTGAAATTTTGTACCGAGACCACTGTTGGGTCTAGGTTGAAGAGAATGAGGTGGTTTCGGAAATATGTATTATAAGTGTTCCAAAAGAACAAAATGGAATTACTTTTGGTATTGGATGAAGGGATAGGAACAAAATTCTAAAAATTGAAATTCAGATTGGTACGATAGGTACTAAATTTTGTATTGGGTGACGGGATAGGATTGGAATCCTCAAATGTGATACTTAGATCTCTGTTGGTATCTGGAATTGTGATATGAGGTAGTTTTGGAAATATGCACTAGAATACGAAAAGTTCTGGTCATTCCTGTCTGCCACAAGCGAATTTGTTTACCTTTTGCCAATGTGGGTCACATCAATAATAATGCTCTCCGACTGTGATTCTCTTCTCTCTGTTTGCCAACCTCTCTTTGAATAAATATTAAATTTTCTCTCAGTGTTCGATTCAGTCATGCATTAATTTAATCAGTAACACAATCGCTGACAACAAACACTGTTACCAACACTAATCCATGTTTTATACGGTTATTTACAATTCCTCATGTGGAAATATTGGATGTGTTCTAGTCTTTCATTCATTCAGTTCTCCCCTCACCCACTCCAATAAACTACATCTAGCCGAACTACCCACTAATGCATATTTATTCGCATATTTACAGTTCCTCATGTGGAAATACTGGATGAACGTGGCTCCTCAACACCAGAGAAGTATTACAAAGCCGGCAGTACCATTGAACTTCAGTGTTTCATATCGAAAATACCACAGCCAACATCGTACATAACATGGCGGCACAATACACGTCTGCTAAACTATAATACCAGTCGCGGTGGTATTAGGTGAGTATTTCATAGCATGTTTTTTTTCTGGGGGGGGGTGGTTCGAAAACCGAAATCAACGTTGCCGCCATCCAACCAACTCCCAACCACCATATTTTTGTGACAACATCTTGTGTGGAGTATTTTACATCATCAATTCGTGCAAATGTCATGACACGGCACCTACATAACACATTAGCCCCGATGTAGATCCTACTTAGCAAAAACCAGCAAACACACGCACACACACACGCACACTGCTGGTGTTGTGAAAAGAGAGCTGTGAATGAGCGCGTGCACAATGCCACAAAATCCAATTACAAAGACTTCCGAACACACACAACACTAATATACAAAAATTCACACTCATACACACGCACACACACGCTTACAGGATGACTAAAATTTTAAATGGATTTTCTTAACAAGTGGCAATGTGAGGGTATTCCCCGCCGGCACCTCCATTTTTACAAAACCGACCGGCTAAACAGTCAGAGTCCCGCTCAGAAGTGCCAAGAAATTATTAACTCAGCGTCTTTCTCTCGCTGCTGCTCTAAGGCTCACTGGCACTTAAAGGAGCAACAAATTTTTACTGGCATCCTGTCAAAATAGCAAATTAAGTTTTAAATTGAAAATAACTTAATCTCAGCAATAGCAACTCCAGCAGCTATAGCGGCAGTAGCGGCAATATTTTCGAATACAATCACACATACACACACATACTGACACATGAATTTATGTAGCCGGGTTTTATGCGTTTATGTTGCAGGGATAACACTGTATGAGGTTTCACACGATTGGTGTACAACCCATTGCAGTCGGATACAAAATATTTTTATACATGAAGTGAATCTGAACAAGTAAAAAAGCTGTAAGTTCGTCCAAGCCGACCTTTCAATACCCTCCACCATTCGGAACGAATTTGGCTATTTTCAAAAAAATAAAATCCGTTAAAAATTCTGTTAAAATCTTAATATGAGGGTCTATACGACGACGTGGACCCGTTTTACATAAGTCATTACAATATTCAAATTCGAAACTTGACATTAACGGTGAATAATGTATCTAAAATCAGAAAAATACCGAATATCGGGAGGTACCGCTATATGGAGGCTATACGAAGACTTGCATCTGCAAAGACAATTTTCCGTCATAGGCTGTAGTATCCATTACGAACTTCAAATACCAAATTTGAAACGATTACGGTGAATAATGTCGCTAAAATCATCAAAGTACCGAATATAGGGAGGTACCGTTATATGAGGGCTATACGATAACGTGGACCTGCAAAGACAATTTTCTGTCTTAGGCTGTAGTATTCATTACGAACTTCAAACACCGTATTTGAAACAATTCCGGTGAATAAAGACGCTTAAATAACCAAAATACCGAAAAAGGGAGGTACCGTTATATGGTGGCTATACCAAAACTTGGGCCCAAATGACCCATTTTCAATGCCAAAAGTCCTGCAGACACAATACACATTAGGGTAAAATTTTATCAAATTACTTCATTTCGTTCGGAAGCTAGAGTGATTTCCACAGACGGACAGACGGACGGACATCTCTAAATCGACATAGAATTTTATGCTGATCAAGAATGCATATACTTAGTGGGGTCTAAAATCTATATTTCGAGGGGTTACAAACGGAATGACAAACTTAATATACCCTCCATACTATAGTGGAGGGTATAAAAATGGACAAAAATGCAAAATTGAAAACTATATATATGAGGACTACATCCAAATCAGATACAGGCTACTACCTAGTCACAAATCGAATTTTTTTTCTAAATTTTGACAGAGATCGACTAAAAAATTTGTGAGTGATTTTAAAATGGGAGATTTATGGGTACTATATCCAAATATGAACCGAATTTTGTCACAATATACACAGAACACCAAAAAATCTGGAATTTGAAAGAGACCATACCACAGCTGTGCAAGTTACACTGTGAAACAATTTTCGGGTCATTGTCTGGAGGGTAGGAAATTCCAAAAGAGTCTTGGGTTCCCATTGTAAACTTTGAAGAATTTGCTGTCATTACCCAATACGATTATCTCCACTTAAAACTTCTCAATCCAGAGAATATTACCTGGGAAGTGGACTTGGAGGTGCCGTTATGTGGGTACTATACCAAAATATGTACCTACAGGGTGAGATGAAAAAACTGCAACCAACTTCAGACTGCTGTAATTTCTAAGCCACTCGTGCAACAGCTGTTAAATTTATTCCAGTGACAGCTCATTGTATTGCTTACAAGCGTACAAAAGCATTTTGGTGAGAATTTTCCAAAAATTTCCATTCGTGATGGAATTCAAGCGTGATAGTGTGATTTCTTTATATTTAGCTGGAAAAGTGGCTATCGTTAGAGAACTCCAGCATTTATATGTGAATAAATCTTTTGTGTCTCGTACCATCCCTCGCTACCGTGATACTGGTAGCGTAGCCCGAAGTCAAGGAAGTGGATGGAAGAAAACAGCAACATCAGCCGAAATGGTTCGAAAAGTAAAGAAGCGACTTGATCTAAACCGAAACCCGCGTCGCAATGGCCGAGAAATGTCTCGTGAGCTGAACATATCGCAATATTCCATTCGGCAAATGTTGAAAAATGAGCTCGGGGTAAAGACATTGAAATTCTAAAAAGTGCAATAACTGACACCGCAACAGAAAGAAAATAGACTCAAAAGAGCTCAAGAGTTGTTTCGCTTGGCCGAAAGTGGTGATCTGCCGAATTTGGTTTTCTCCTAAATAAACAAAATGATCGTGTTTACTTGCCAAAGAGGTCAGCTGAAAATATACACCTTCGGTTGGACACCAGAACTCAAGCGTAGGTCATGATGATGGTCTGGGCCGCTAAACAGCCGATGGTCGCTCTCCCCTCGTATTAATCGTGCGTGGCTTCAGAATAAATATTATCGCGAAAATATTCTGAAGGGTATGTAAAAGCCTTGGACACGCAAACATTTTGGACATTCCAACAGGACTCAGCACGCGCCACACAAGAATTGTTGCAAAATTAGGTTCCTCGCTTCCTCCTCAATCACGATTAAAAAAAGTGAAACTTATGGCGTTTGACTTTGTTGCGGGTTTTCCTATCCTGTATAGGAGGTATAGCTATATCTGAAGCGACTTTCTTCAAATTTGAAGTACTTGCCCCTAGGCTGAATTCGATCGAATGTACCGGATATTGCTCATGTGGCTCACAATAAAATTGAAATCGGACAGAGATATACTTGGGAGATATATTCAAATCTAAACCGATCCTGATAAAAGTGGGGAGAGGTATCTCTGGGCTATTTATGACACCTGCGTATGAGATGGAATAAAACGCCATATCGGATGAAACATATGTATGGGATCTACCAACATAGGCAGGGGTAGACCTAGTCCACGTTAAGCATTTAGATTCGATCGAACAGTTCGTGTTAGGCTTTCGTAGTACAATTTGTTTGGTTTAATAAAATGTATTAATCAAAACTTCATGTAGACTTCCCAGGTTCTATAGATTATTCCAGTTTTACCTTCTTCAGAAAGAATAATAGAAAACCGCTTAACTTTTACACCAAAAAGCCTTAAAAAATTTTTATTTTGAAGTTTACCGAGGTTCAAAACTATTTCAACGACTCCATATGAAAATCCTAGAAACCAACAGTATCAAATTTCAGAGCTTCAGATCTATCTACAATCTCTCCATCCTAGACACCAACAGTGATCCAAAATTAGTATCATTAGTACCATTTAGTATATTTTTTACAATTATAGTAAGCCTTTGCAATACCACAACCAAGTACCAACAGAGTTTCAATATCAAATTTCAGGATTCCAGCTCTATTCTTTCAACCAATATCAAATTTAAGACCATTTAGTACTTTTAGTATAAGTATAGTACACATTTCCAAAACTACCTCCATATCTCGATTCTAGATACCAGGAGTAATTTAAAAATCAAATTTCAAGATTTAAGCCCTATTCATTAACCGAAATTAAGTACTTTTCATACAATTATTGCACACATATCCGAAACCACTTCCATATGTCCCGGTTATACATGAACAGCGACCCTAATACAACAGATTTTTTTGAAACAATTCCGATGAATATTGTCGCTCAAATCATCAAAATACCGAAAAAAGGAAGGTACCATTATATTGGGGCTATACCAAAACGTAGACCTACAATACCAAAAGTCCTACATACGTAATACACATTTGAGTAAAATTTTATCAACCTTCGGAAGCTGGAGTGATTTCCACAACATCGCTAAATCGACATAGAATTCTATGCTGATCAAGGATATAAAACTTTGTGGGGTCTAAAATGTATATTTCGAGGTGTTACAAACGGAATGACAAACTTAATATACCCTCCATACTATGGTGGAGGGTATAAAAAATACTGTGCAGTTATAACTTATGGCTAGCACCTTCAACACCCCAATATCTAGAGTCTGGTATTATGTGAGCAATATTCTGGAACCTGGGCCAAAATATCAAATTTTCATCTAATCAAAATCAACAGGTCCCGCGATATGAAGCTTATCAAGCTATCTAATTATAACAAAATCTTTGGAAATTGCTGGCCGATATGTTAAATATATCGAAAAAATACTGCTATATAGGATCTACACCAAACAGTAAACCTCCATTGGAAATTGGAATTTTCTGCAGGAAGAGACATCCAAAAGTTTTAAAATACTTCGAGTGGAGCCATCCTTCGAAGGTTGGGGGATGTAAAAAAACTTTTAAAGGTTCAAACGGTCCGAATAAGTGAAAATATTAGTCGCCTTATAACTTTTGACTCTCTGAAAGAATCTACCAAATAATACCTGAATCCATCCTTACAATAACTGGATTCCCCTTTTCATACCACAAGGTAGTCAGGATATTACGTCTTTGTGCATTTGTTTGTAACAGGCAAAAGGAAACGAGATAGACCCATAGTTCCTTTTATGATCGGCATAGAATCACTTTCTGAGTTGATTTATGCATATCAGTCCGTCTGTCCGTCCGTCCGTCTGTCCGTCCTTCTGTCCATGTAATCTTGTGAACAAAAAGCAGGTCGCATTTATTATCCGATTGAGATGAAATTTTCCAAACAACATTTGTTTGGCCCTATTGAAATTGGAGATAATCCGTCAAAATTTGGATATAGCTCCCATATATATCTTAGTCCGATTTGCTTTTTATTGTGCACCAAACGTGTGATATCAGCCCGAATATTATGGAATTTTGCATATACAACCAAATTAGGCATGAAAATAAGTATGCCAAATTTGATCGAAATCGGTTCAGATATAACTATAGCTCCCATATATATTGTTCATCCGATTTGTTATTTTTGTCCTACGCAGCCGAAATATGCACTCTGTAACAACAATGTTTGGGGAAATATATCAAATGCAGCTCAGAAATGCCTTTGCTAAATTTTATCGAAGATCGGTTCAGATTTGGGTGTAGCTTCCATATATAACTTCGTCCTATTTACCTTTTATTGTGCACCAAACGTCTAATATTTGCCCAAATGGGATGGAATTTGGCACATACGACCGAATTGAGTATAGAATGTAGTATGCCAAATTTGAAGATCGGTTTAGATATAGCTATAGCTCCCATATATATTGTTCATCCGATTTTTTGTATTTGTTACCCACAGCCGTAATATGCACTCCGTAACAACGATATTCAGGGAAATATTTCAAATACAGCTCAGAAATATCTTTGCCAAATTTTATTGAGATCGGTTCAGATTTGAATATAGCTCCCATATATACCTTTATCTGATTTCAAATTAATTTTTCACCAAATGAGCAATACAAGTCCGAATTTAAAAGATACAAATGCTCCGGCATATTTAGTCCTTTGAATTTTAAATTATAATTATAATCATAGGGTGTACGATTGAATTCTCCCATAAAAACTTTTAATTGTTATGTGGAGCTCAACTAAATTAGAAAAGTGGTGTAGGGTATCATAAAATCGGCCGCGCCCGTCTTTAGGACTTTCTTTACTGGTTTAAACTCACGATGTCAAATATGTATGTCGTGTAGCTTTACAACATGCCATCACCAATTATGCTGCTGCATATGTGTCAATTGCCACACATGCACACCTACCCACTCGCACACACACACTTATGCCGGCACTGGTTTCCCAACATACCAAAAATACAATACAGCTTGAGAATAATATTATGAAAATAGTTTATCATAAGAACTTTTCAACAATGCTTGAGAAACACTTTTTTGCACAAACTTTTCTCAAATCTGTCCTTTGTTGACAAATTTGTTTTGATTTTTTTGTGAAAATTGTCAACAAAAAATTATTTTCTTTGGTTAAAATCAAAATCACGCGAATTTAGGACCCATTTCCGGACGAAGCTCTAAGGTAATGATGAATAATAAATCTGGGAATCTGTGGTATAAATTATTTCAATCTCATTTCAGAATGGAGGCGTCAAAAAGTTGCAGGAATTCAACAGAAGTGAAGAATAAGTGGAGGAGATACAGAAGCTCAAATAAGGGGAAAGAAAGCATCTAGGTATCAAGGCAACAGGATGCAGTGACAGCTGGGATGGCAATCAATGAATGAAATGTGTAAAATAATTAAAAAATGAATAAATAAATATTTTTTACCATTGAAAAAATAAGCTTTATAAAATATTACTTTCGTAAGCTTATTCTGCAATTACAAGAATAAGCTTATGAATAAGGGTTCCTTTTCGATTATTCTATAATTGTTAAACAAACATTTCTCAATACATTCTCAAGATTTTCTCAAGCTTTAGGCTTATGTTTGTAAGCTTATTAAAATATTATTCTCAAGTCAATTTGGTATGTTGGGTTTCCTCCAAAATTTGTTAGATTGAAACGAAAACATGTTGAAAATTGCTAATACTACTGCTAAACCCGATTCAAGTACGTTTCATGCTCTAATCGTGTTATTGGGTAAGAGAGTGAGTGAGCGAGTGGTGTTCTCTTTAGTATGTGTGCGTGTGTGTGTGGCATTAACATGAAACAACATTCAAGCAGTGGATTTGAAAACGTTAGGCATGGCTTGTTTCTATTTGGGTACGGGGGTTGGGTGGGGGATGGATATGTATGCAAATGATGTTCGTAAAAATTGAATGTTCCAAAACAAATTTTGTTTCTACCGTTAAGTGGTTTACAAAGTGTTAATGGGATTTCTCTTTTTTGTTGTTGTTGTTGCTGCTACCTCTGTGCGCCGCAAAAACAAAACGTGGAGAGCGCTCGCATTAAATTAGTATTGGAATATTTATATTGTACGCGCTTAAATCGCTAAGGCAATAAACGGAGTGCGATTAAGAATTTAAATAATAAACCTGTGCAAACGTCAAATATAAATATAAATAAATTCAAATAACTTTGCTGTGGCAACAATACGAATGTACTCGTGCGTATGTAGTTGTCAATTCACACATATTATCATAATCGCCATTCTATTGTTGATGTGGTGGTATGTGGGAAATAAGTTTCAAGTGGAATAGTTATTTTGAATTTAAATGAGAAATGAGCAGCGAAAAAACACCCTATTCACTGTAACGTAATAAAGGGTATTAAAAAAATCTTGATAAAAAAAATATTTTCTTTTCAATACTCAGGCACTTTCGTTTCTATGTTTGATCTAGATTGGAATATATATAATCACATAGCGAAACACGAGGTGTGGAAGCAATGATATTTTAGTAATATGAATCAAACCTAAATAAAAAATTCCACATTGGTCCAGATTTTAGTCCCTTGTTATGGTATTGCTCCATTGTTTTTCCTCCCTACAATGAGCGGGTAAAAAAATATATTTCTAGATTTCAACTTTATTTAAAAAACCAGTAAAGAAGGTCTTAAAGTCGGGCGGGGCCGACTTTATGATACCCTACACCACTTTGCTAATTTAGTAGAGCTCCACATAACAATTAAAAGTTTTTATGGGAGAATTCAATCATACACGCTATGACTATAATTACAACTAAAAGTTCAAAGGACTAAATATGCCGAAGCATTTGTATCTTTTAAATTCAGACTTGTTTTGCCCATTTGGTGCAAAATTAATTTGAAATCAGATAAAGATATATATGGGAGCAATATCAAAATCTTAACCGATCTCAATAAAATTTGGCAAAGATATTTCTGAGCTGTATTTCATATATTTCCCTGAATATCGTTGTTACGGAGTGTATATTACGGCTGTGGGTAACAAATGTAACAAATCGGATGAACAATATATATGTGAACTATAGCTATATCTGAACCGATCTTCACCAAATTTGGAATACTACCTTATAGACTAAATTCGGTCGTTTGTGCCAAATTCCATCCCATTTGGGCAATATAAGACGTTTGGTGCACAATAAAAAGCAAATCGGACGAAGATATATATGGGAGCTATATCTAAATTTTTACCTATTATCTCCAATTTCAATAGGGTTCGTCCTTGGGCCAAACAAATGCTGTTTGGAAAATTTCATCTCAATCGGATAATAAATGTGACCTGCATTTTGTTCACAAGAATACATGGACAGACGGACGGACTGGCATGCATAAATCAACTCAGAAAGTGATTCTATAGAGATCCTCAAAAGTAACTTTGGATCTATTTCGCTTGCTTCTCAATGTTGCAAACAAATTCACAAACGCATAATGACCTGACCTCCTTGTGGTGTAGGGCCGTATCAAATGATATATACCCTCTCCAGTCATATGGGTGAGTTTATAAAAAATTAACGATGTTCCAAACATGGACGATATTGGGTGCTTTTTTCGAGAGTCATAGTGTGGTCCCAATCATATGAACAGAGTGACGGCAGGATAAGGCCCGACCGTTTTCAAATCTCTAGAAATAGATTTTGTGGAGACCTGTGGACCTTTTTTTCGTTGAGACACATTTTGGCAGTATTAAATAGTATATACCCTCTGCAACAATAGTGAAAGTTTAGTTTGCTATGATTAACTGTTTTTCAAAATTTTGTTGTTGCAAAATGGTCAGGCTTACTCCCATTATTGCTTACGACCTCGTCACTTGGGTAAATAAAGTTTTTTGTCATGGAAGTTATTTTTAAAATAACTTCTGGGGAGAATATCTCAGATATAAAACAAGGGAACTGTTGCGGATTCGTGGCTCTTTCCGAAACCAGGGAATATCTGCCTTACCCACTGGTAAACATTACCATCGTTCTCCAATAATAAACAGACGTTGTTTTTATAAAAAAGTGATTAGGCCTGACCATCTTTATCTATGACTGTAGATGTTTAAATAGTATAAGCTCTTTGTGGTAATATAAATGGTCTTATCTTTTTTTAGTTCTGCAATTTTCATATTTGATCAGGATAAGAAAATATGTGCACATAAGTGAAACCATCGACTATATGTAGATTTTCAAAAGATACCGCCAAGGATAAAATCGAATCCAAATCAGGTCCACATATTAGTGATATGATGGTGCTGCACAACTTTTGAATCTCGGAAGATTTGATTCTAGAAGTAATTGTGATTTAGTTTAAATTGCATGAGAAGTCGAAATTTTGAGTAAAGTTTCAACAATAGCGCCATCAAAAATTTTCACCAATTTTCAAAAAAAAAAAAATGGTTTTATTTTTCCATTCTGAATATTAAATTGGCCACGGTCTGGCCAAATTTTCTTACAACTCACTTCTTTATATCTATGTTTTTTTGCAATGAATTAAATTAGTCCATACCATATTTTCTAGATACATTTCCCACACTACATTTGTCATATAGTGTTTCATAGTGCCCCACCGAACCGCAGAAGCACTCTCAATCATTTCTTGTAATTCCATTACAGCTGTTGTACAAAACAATTTCCCAAGATAACCACATTCGGTGTTGCCGCTTCCGCAAGCAAGCTTGTCTTTTACGCCCATAAACAAATAACATTGGATGCATAAACACAACCAAGAAATTCTATATCGTAAATGTATGTGTGTGTGTTTGTATACACACAAACATATGTATGACATTTTGTCAAACAACAGCAGCAGTAACTTCTTTTTACCAAAAGGGAGAGAGAGAGAGAGAAAGGGAGGGTGAGAGAGAGAGGGAGAAGAAAAAAAGAACACAAAAACGTTTTCCATCCAGTTTTAACAACTTTGAATTGATTAACTTCACTTGAAAAAAAAGATTTCTCCCTCTCCCACACCTTCTTGAGAACTCAGAAGAAGTTACACATTACGCCCTGTCTTGTTTTATCAGTTTCTTTCCTTCGTTTGGATATCTTCTTCAAAGTTTTAACTTGCGAGAAATCCTTTAAGACTTTTTGAGATGAGTTGGCATATGTGCATGTGTGTGTGTGAGTGTGTTCTTAAACCATATAGAACACATGTACATATGTATGCATGTAAGAATAGGTATACCACCATAAGAAACTATTCCAAACATTTACGCATTCGCAAAATATCTATGTTATTAAATTTGCGGTAAATTGTTGTTGTTTTAGTGGCTGTGGCTTTTTGGTGTTTTTGTTGTGTAGTTTCTTATCTAAAATGAAAATACACAAACATTTCTCAAATTGAAATGAAAGAAAACTACAAAAAATATATTTGTCACATCAGTGCAATGACGAAATAAATTTAGTATGTTGTTGTCTATTCAAGTTTGAGGAGAAATGCCCATTTGGGATGCCCAGTTTGAGATGGTTGAAAGGCTATATTCACACATCTTATTTCAGTTTATTTAATGGGGGCATTGTTGCAAGCCATTATCAACCAAGGTTCACGTAAGGCATGTCGCCTTAAAAGTGTTTATTAATAGAATTAATAGAACAAGCATTATTAGTAGAACCTTTTTCTAATCATTTGATACGTTTCAAATGTTCCTCATCAAGATTGCAGCTTTTGAACACATTTCTCTTATTAAGAAACTTATTTTAAGACATACGGAGTCTAGTAAACAATGGCGACCCTTCCGATAGTCTGATTCGATTCAAACCTCTCATATCATAGTATTTCTACCGAAACTTAGTTCGAGTTAGAATATGGGCGATATTGGAGCTAGTAAACGTTTTAAAAAAAAAAGTCGGCTCCGCCCGACTTTAAGATAACCTACACCACTTTGCTTATTAAGTAGAGCTCCACATAACAATTAAAAGTTTTGATGGGAGAATTTAATTATACAGGCTATGATTATAATTTAACGTTCAAAGGACTAAATATGTCGAAGCATTTGTATCTTTTAAATTCGGACTTGTATTGCCCATTTGGTGCACAATTAATTTGAAATCGGATAAAAATATATATGGTAGCTATATCCAAATCTGAACCGATCTCGATAAAATTTGGCAAAGATATTTCTGAGCTGTATTTGATATGTTTCCCTGAATATCGTTGTTAAGGAGTGCATATTATGGCTGTGGGTAACAAATACAACAAATCGGATGAACAATATATATGGGATCTATAGCTATATCTGAACCGATTTTCAAATTTGGCATACTAGCTTCTAGACTCAATTCGGTTGTATGTGCCAAATTCCATCCTGTTTAGACAAATATTAGACGATTGGTGCACAATAAAAGGCAAATCGGACGAAGATATATTTTGACCGATTATCTCCAATTTGTCAAATAGGGTTCGTGCTTGGGCCAAATACATGATCTGTGCAAAATTTCATCTGGAAAGGGCAATAAATGCGAACTGTACTTTGTTTACAAAAATACATGGACAGACGGGGACTGACGGGCGGACGGGCGGACATGCATAAATCGACTCAGAATGCGATTCTATGCAGATCATCAAAAGGAACTATGGGTCTATCTCGTTTCCTTTTGCCTGTTACAAACAAATGCACAAAGACATAATACCCTGACCACCTTGTGGTGTAGGGTATAAAAAAAATGGATGAGGGTCACTCTTAGTCCGAAGATGTCAGATAAGGCTGGATTTTTAGCAATTCGCACAAGAACTGTACAAAAGGTACTAAATATGGTACCCTTTGTATTTGACGATCAAGTAGAGCTAGAACTAAATACAAAATGAGGATCACCTATGGAGTGTATGAAGGATATACCACAGGGTTTTTGGAAACTTGCACTATAAGTGGACGAAAAGTACTAAAATGTACTACAATTGATACCATTTCGAATCATGTGTGTCGCCGGGACATATGTACGTGATTTCGGAGATGGGTACTATAATTGTACGAAATGTACTAAATTTTGGTACTGGTTAATGGGAAAGAGTTAAAATTCTGAAATTTGATATTTAGATCATTGATGGTATCTGTGTTTGAAATTTAGTACTGGGTTGGAAATCCGTCCGATATTTGCACGAAAAATACTAAATGGTACTAAATTGGGTGTTGGGTGAAGGGATAGAGCTGCAATCCAGAAATTTGTTATGATATGATATGAGGTCTCTGTTGTTAACTGGGATTGAGATAAGGAAGACCAAAAAGAACCATTTGGTGGCTCGATTGTCGTTTAGAATTGTTGACCAATATGGGGTAATGTTATCAGTATTATTGCCGAAGAAACCATATATCTAAAATTCACGTATTCCAAGAAAAACTTTATTAAAAAATTTCACATTTAATTGGAATTTAATATTTTGGAATCTAAGAAAACCTTGTACAGACATCCTGTTTTAAAATGTTCTGGGATTTCGCAAATCTAATGGTAACCCTAGATTGGAGGTGGCTTAAACCAACCGATTTGCTTATAATTTAAATTATCCATTTGCGTAGTTTCTTTTTTTATATTTTTGAATATATTTAAAAAACCTAAACAATTAGAATCTCCAAAAACCATGGTTAGTTGTTTAGTCTACTAGCTTTATATACATATTAACGTTTTTATGAGCTCCCAACATAGCGATATTTGGATCTATAACAAGGCTTACATGCTATTCTCATGAAAAAAATATCCTTAACTGGATGACCTTGACGACATTTTTCCTTATTTTCCGTAAAACAACATACTACAATCTTCATCCTTACTTCTCCCTCGCCACATTATATCCTTTATGTTCTCGCCATATCTCATTTGGTTCATAACTTTAATGAACATTCATTGTCTCGCATTTTTCCCTTCACGACAATTCATAAGCATAAATCATAAATACGAGATATAACGAACAAACACACATACACACACATGCTCACCCGCACACACGTACACACATTTCCCTTTACTGACCTTCACAATTTCGACATTTGTCCTCATAGACCGTAAATCGTTTCACATAATTTCTAATTTTTTATAATTCCCCAGAGAAAATCGCTTTAACTGGGTAGTGGGAGGGAGTGGCGGGGGGATTGACGGCTGGGACTTGGAAATAAATTTATTTTATTGACTCCATGGAACGTGCGTAATGTGTAACTCATCTGTCTGTCTGTGTGTGTGAGTGAGTGTGTGTGCCAAAGGTTAGCATCTGTGTGCCAAATACCATCATTAATTGTTGTCACACCGTGTTATGACAGAAGTAGACAAAGTTAATGCCTTAAGGATTTTCAGTTTTTTTGTTTTATTTTCGTTTGGTTTCGATTTAGCAATTATTGGTATTTAATTTTTTTGTCACATGTCTCTTGGCTTTCCCGATGAAAGTATGTGTCACACAATTGATGGAAATTAAACTGATGACGAGAAAATCGTCAGCCATCTCAACAGTTATAAGAGGCGGATTTTCTCCCTGTTGCTAACTGAGAATTTGTCAAAGTCTTAAATTGAGACTAAAGATCGGTCACCACGAAAAGAAGATGGATGGGTATCATGGTTATTGTGATGATGATTTATTTTTGTGTTTATGTTGGTTTGGTACAAAATTCCGATTGAATGTCATAACTGACAAATGACGTCATGATATTTGGGTCTTAAATTTCAATTTCCATTTCGTGGATATTGTTATATTTATATTTCTATATTTATTTATCTTTATATCAATCATCATATGATGGAGATTGTACAAATTACACTGTGCAACACAAAAAATAAATACAGAAAACCCCTTTTGTCCAGTTTGACAACATTTTTAAACAAAACTTCACACATCACACTAAATTTTCAGACTTTCAAGGTTTTACACATTATTTATGGTTTTCCTTTGAACTTTGCCGAGGTGAACCATTGCACAGTGGACCAACCAATTTTTCTGTCCAAAATTATTCTAACATCTTCATATGTAAAACCTACAAACCATCCTCAGTGACCTCAACATGAAATTTTAAGATTTCTGCCCTATTCCTTCACCCCAAAACCAAATTTAGTAACATTTAGAACGCATTTCCAAAACAATCTTCATTTCTCCATCCTAGACACCAACAGTGAGCCAATTTCATGGTCATTTCTGGAGGTATACTTGGAACACGATAACTCCATTGGCCAATATGCCTTCCAGGACAATTCTGCCGGTACAATATGGGTACCTACGGAAAGCTTATGAAATCTACTATTGGCATTAAGAAAATTATAGGAAGGTCCGTCCGAAATGCCCAAATACCTTAGAATCTGTGTGTGTGTGATGTAATGCCAATGGATAGTAGACTTCATAAGCTTTCCGTAGATACCCATATTGTACCGGCAGAATTGTCCTGGAAGGCATATTGACCAATGGAGTGATCCTGTTCCAAGGATACCTCCAGAAATGACCATATACCTCGGAACTGGCCGGACCTTCCTATAATTTTGTTAATGCCAATGGATAGTAGACTTCATAAGCTTTCCGTAGATGCCCATATTGTCCTGGAAGGCACAGTTTGGTGTAAACTTGTCCTGGCACATAGTATTGAGCTACGAGTTAATGGGTGTATGTTGCCTTACAATCTTTGAAATATAATTTAACTATGATTATATAATGCATTTTGTTAGCGTTTTTGTACGATAAGTAATTAAAAATCAAAAAAATTAACGAAAAAACAATTTTTATGTAGCTCTGTTAAGCTAACATAGCTATGTTATTTTCTCTGTTAAATTCGTGGCTCTAGTTAAATTCGGAATTTATCGTAACGGACCTAAAAAAAATTTCAAGATTTTTTCTCTATCCACTCACCCAACCTCAAATATAGTACCGTTCAGTACTTTTCGTACAATTATAGCACACATTTCCAAAACCACCTCCATATCTCATTCCCAAGATGCAAACATTGACCTCATTATCAAATTTGAGGATTCCAGCACTATCCCTTCACCCAATAGCAAATTTAGTACCATTTAGCACTTTTCGTACAATTATAGAAGGGATTTACAACACAATGCCAAATGTCAAACAGAGATACCATCAGTAATCTTAATATCAATTTTCAGAACTTCATCTTTTTCCCTTCACCAAATTTTAGTACCTTTTCCTATGACCAAATTTAGTACCATTTAGTACTTTTCGGACAATTATACCACACATTTCCAAAATCACCTCCATATCTCGATTTCAGATACCATCAGAGAAGTCAATATCAAATTTGAGGATTCCAGCCCCATTCCTTCGCTCAATTTCAAATATAGCACAATTCAGTGCTTTTCGTACAATTATAGTACTTATTTTTGAAGCCACTTCCATATGCACAGGCTACACATGAACAGCGATCCTAAGACAAAATTTCAAATTGCAAATACTATCTGTTCACTCAATACCAAATTGTACCACATATTGTACTATTTAGTACTTTTAGTGTACTTGAAGTCCGATTTCCAAAGCCACGCTTTTATCACAAACCAACCGCCAACAAGGACGCCAATATAAAATTTCAAAATTCCAGCTTCATCTGTTCACCCTAAACCAAACTGTTCCAAATTTGCGTACCATTTAGTGCAGTTCATAAACTTAGTTCACATTTCAAATTCTTCCACTTTTAGAAGCTAAGTAACATTTCAGAACATTTTCTAAATTTAAAGTTCGAATTTCCAATAACTCTTTGGTGCATCTATCCTGCACTCCATCAGAGACTCTCATTTCAAATTTCCGAATTGCAGCTCCATCGGCTCATCACAATTCCAATTTGTATCAAATTTAGTGCATATTATTTCCAATTTTCGGAAATGCAGCTCTTTTAGTTCGCCCAAATCTAAATTGTTCCAAATGTAGTACAATTTAGTACATCTACGTACACATTTTCATAACTACCTACATCATACAGTCCAATAGAAATTTTACTTTCAAATTTCAGGATTTCCACTTCCGGTTCATCCAAAAATTGAAAATTTAACAAATTTTGTGTACTAAACGGTACTAGTACACAAAAGTACAAAAATTTCCAAAACTACCTACATACCGCAGTCCTACAATGTAATAGTAATCTTGTTTCTAAATTTCGGGATTCCAGCTCTATCGGTTTACCCAAAACGAAATTGTACCAATGTTAGTACCATTTTGTACTGCAAATACATAAGTACAAATTTCGAAAAACTTCCTCCATATCCCAATCCCACACTCGGTAATTTTATTTCCAATTTTCAGAACACCAGGTCCTTTGGTTCACCCCAAATCCAAAGTGCATCAAATTTAGAACCGTTTAGTACACTTAAGTACAAATTTTCATATAGTAGTCCTATAGAAATCTTATTTTCAATTTCAGGATTCCAACCCTAACGGTTCATTCAAAATTTAAGTTGTACCAAATTTAGTACCATTTAGAATTTTTTACGAATTTTCAAAACTACTACATTCCTCAGTCATAAATGCAATAGTAATCTTATTTCTGAATTGCAGAATTCCACCTCTATCAGTTCACCCAACTCCAAGTTGTACCAAATTTAGTACCATTTAGTTTTTTTTCGTGCACATAAGTACAAATTTCTAAAACTTTCTCCATATCCCAACCCTACACTCCGATATTTTAGGATTCCAGCTCCATCCATTCCTTCAAATTCAAGTTGTACTAAATTTAGTACCTCTTAGTACTTTTCGTATACATGAGTAACCACTTGCAAAACTACCGCCTTACATCGACTTGACTCCTCAATCTTAATACACATTCCATATTTCAAATTTTTGTTTTAGCTCTAACCGTTCACATTATGCGAATTGGTACCAAATGTAGTACATTTTAGTACATTGTGTGAATTTCTAAAAATCCTTTGGTACATTTATCATCTACATTCCATCAGTAACCCTCATTGTAAATTAAAGAGTTCTAGATCTACTGCTTTCTCCTCAAATACAAAGGGTACCATACTTACCCTTTAATACTTTTCGTACCGTTCAAGTACGAATTTCCAAACACCCAGTCCTTCCTTGACGACTATATCGAACATTTAGGGTTTATCCCATCCCAGGCTCCGTCCGAATACGGCCTCGATGGCTTACTTTTTTATGATAAACACTTTCCATTCAATGGAGTTTTCAGTTGTGTAATCCAAATTTCATTCCGATTTGTTACAAAGTTTTAAAAAATCATCCTTCTCATATGTGATTCCCATAAGCTATGACTGCCATAAAAGCATATACCTAAATGTTTGCTCACGTAACTTTATTGTTCCATTAGCCAAATCTAATAGGTTAATTTAGTTACACAAATATTTATATGATATTTACGAACAATTGTATTCCTTACGAGTATCGAGTACTCATTTTTCGCCATCCCCCTCCCCCTTTTATATTGTGCATCATCAATCGATATATTTTTCCAATGTAAATTTTATGCTCCAAAAATAACAGCAACAACAACAGCAAGTATTTCCCATTGATTGCAATTTTTACAGCCTTTAAGGCATTCATTGACATCGCATCTAAATTTATTTCATTTCACTGCTGCTTCTGTGCCTGCATTGAGAGAGAGAGAGGTATACAGAGAGGGTATGGCATTTATTTTGTTTTTATTTGTCATTAAAACAATGAAAATAACAAAATAACAGCAGTACCAGCAACAACAAAAAACCTAAACTGTATTCCCACACACGCACACATACATAATAAATAAACTCATAAATACTCATCCCTGGGTGACAGTTCACGTCACATTTCCAACATCACATCACATCCGTACTTTGACATTCTCAATATTTACAAAAGAAGAAAAAAAAAAACAAACAAAATTATTGCTTTGTTTTATTCATATTTTTGTCCTTGTTCATATTTTCATAAATTTTCATTTTGAAAAAAAAAAAAAAACCAGTAAGGAAAGCTCAAAAGTCGGGCGGGGCCGACTATATGATACCCTACACCACTATGCATATTTAGTCGAGCTCTCGTAAAAAGGTTTATACAGGGCATTTCAGAGCTCTATGAGATATTTGGTACAAAATCAAAATCTATCTAATTCTATCGTGCATTTTACGAACTATAGCTATCTCTGAACCGAGTTTCTCCAAATTTGACGTATTAGCTTCTAGACTGAATTCGGTCTTATGTACGAAAATTCAGGTGATTTGGGCTGATATTGACCATTTAGTGCACAATTAACACGAAATCGGATGAATATATATATGGGAGCTAAAGCTATATCTGAACCAATTTTTACTAAAATTGGTGTACTTGCTTATAGGCTGGTTTCGGTTGAATTCATGCCATTTGGGCTGATATTGGCCACTTGATGCACAATTAACACGAAATCGGATGAAGATATACATGGGAGGCATATCCAAATCGGAACAGATTTTAATAAAATTAAAATCAACTATTTTTGGGCTTTATCTGGTATTACTAAAATTGGTGTACTTGCTTCTAAGCTGGTTTCGGTCGGATTTTCCAAAATTGATGCTATTACGGCCATTTGGTGGTCAATCACCCGAAATCGGATGAAGATATATATGAGAGCTATATCCAAATCTGAACCGATTTCGATAAAATTACAAACAGCTATTTCTGGGCTGTATCTTATATCTGGTACCAAATATCATTCTTGTGGAGTGCATATTACGAATGTGAGAGGCTTAAACACCAAATCGGATAAAACATATATATTTGAGCTATAGCTGTTTCTGAACCGATTTTCTCCAAATTTGTTGTATTTGCTTTAAGGCTAATCTCGGTCACATGTGCCAAAATTCGGGCCATTTGGTGGTCAATTAACCCGAAATCGGTTGAAGATATATATGGGAGCTATATCTAAATCTGAACCGATTTCGATAAAATTTAAAACAGCTATTTCTGTGCTCCATCTAATACCTGGTACCAAATATCACGTTTGTGGAGTGCATAGTAGGAATGTGAGGGACTTAAAGATCAAATCAGATGAAAGATATATATGGGAGCTATAGCTATATCTGAACCGATTTTCTCCAAATTTGAAATACTTGTTTCTAGGCCGAACTCGGTTGGGTGTGCCAAAACTCAGGTAATTTGGACTGATAGTGGACATTTGGTGCACATTTAACCCGAAATCGGATGAAGATATATATGGGAGCTATATCTAAATTTGATCCGATTCTCACCAATTTCAATAAGGTTCGTCCTTGGGCCAAAAAAATATTGTTTGGAAAATTTCATCTCAATCGGGTAATAAATGCGACCTGCCTTTTTTCACAAGAATACATGGACAGACGGACGGACGGACAGACGGACGGACGGATAGACGGACGGACATGCATAAATCGACTCAGAAAGTGATTCTATGAAGGTTCTCAAAAGTAACTATGGGTCTATCTCGTTTCCTTCTCCATGTTACAAACAAATGCACAAAGACATAATACCTTTACCACTATGTGGTGTAGGGTATAACAATTCTATTGTAAATAGAATATTTTATTAGTACTCAGGCGTTGATGGATTTGAAAGCTCGAAATCAATAATGGAAAAAATTTTGAAAAATAGCAAATATTGACACCAGCATGTTAATGTTGTAATGGGTTGTGTGGGTGTGTAAAAGTAAATACAGTTAGAATCCATCACACTTAAAAGGGTTAAGTAAGCTGCTGATCTATTTGGGGAATTGTGGAGGAGGGGGGACGGTGAGGTGGAAAGGAGGCTTTATAAACGGGCCAACATAAAAAAAATCATGACGACTCAGTAAACTATGAATGTAAAGCTAAAAATATATCGACATTTTGAAAGTTTACATCGCAAAGTGGCCTGTTTTTCTATATCTTCCACATTCTTTATTCCATATTTTTTTAAAATTTTCGAATGGTGTCTTTGGCAATATTACAGACAACAATATGGGAATGATATTGGACTATCAATCCAACCCTCAAACGAGTCACTAAAGGGGTCTTTTTATAGGTCATTTGGAGTTGATTTAGAGATGTCCGTCTGTATGTCTGGCTGGATGGTGCGCACGAAAACCCTCGAAGGGAGTATCCGATTTGGTCCAAACTTGATACATCGTAACAATATTATCAAATTTAGATCTAGTTCAGAGATGGGCAATATCGGTTTACTCCTTCTGGTACCTCATCCACAAAAGGTCGAACTTTTCAAAGAAAATACAGGGTGAGATAGAAAACTGCAATAAAATAAAACACCATAATTTTTACATTTTTTTGAATGTATTGAATGAAAACAAAAAATGTCGGAAATAGCATCAAACTTTAGAATAAGTTTAGATTTAATCGAATTGGTCAACTTTGGCACTAATTATGGCCTTCAAACGGCCAATGAAACCGTCACACGCTGCTCGAAGGTTGCTCTACGGTATTTTGGCCCATCTCCGACGAAGCGCTTACTTGAGGTGATCGACACTTTGGTATTTTTTACCTTGCTTTCTAAAATACTCCAGACACAATAGTCCAACGGATTTGTATCCGGAGATTTTGTTGGCTATTGTGCGCTGGAAACGAAACGAGGAGCCTCATTTTGTAACCATTCTTGGGTGGCGCTTGCTGAGTGCGCTGGTGCTGAGTCCGGTTGGAATGTTCAAGGTCTGAGGCCAAATTGTTTGTGTGCCTAAGGCTTTAATGCACCCTCCAGAATATTTTCGCGATAATATTTGTTATTTATTGTGACGGTCTATTAATACGAGCGGAGAGCGAAAATCGGCTGTTATGGCGGCCCACACCATCACCATGGCCGGAACTTGAGTTCTGGTGGCCAACCGAAGGTGCACATTTTCAGCTGACCAAGCGAAGCAACTCTTTAGCTCTTTTGAGTCTATTTTCTTCTTCTTCTTCTGTTGCGGTGTAAGTTCTTGCACCTTTTGGAATTTCAATGGCTCTACTCCGAGCTCATTTTTCAATATTTGCCAAATGGAATATAGCTATATGTTCAGCTCACGAACCATTTTTCGACCACTGCCACGAGTGTTTCGATCAAGTCGCTTCTTTACTTTTCGAACCAGTTCTGCTGATGTTGCTGTTTTCTTCCGTCCACTAAACATGTTTATTATTAAGATACAAAATTGTCAATTCAATCAACTTGCCTTTGTATTTAAAAAATGCATCAAGATTTAGCTCTATTTTATTGAACTTCCCATCTCTGCTTTTAAAACCACTTCCCATTCATAGCCCATTTTTTAAACAACTAGCAAACACATTTGATTTTACAAATTCAAATGCATTTATCATTCGAAACTGTAAACCTATTTGTTCAAAACTAATTTGTACAATGTTTACTTGCAGTTGTTGTAACTCCTGTTGTTGTTGCCGTTGTTGATGATTGTTTTACACATTTGCATGCATTAATCCTATTTTACTATAAGTACAGTGGATGACATAAAACAAATGAGCAACGAAACCTTAAGACGCATTTTTGACGAACAAAAATTACATAAAGCAAAGTTTTGAACCAATTCGGAAATTGCTGTTAAAATCTTAAAAATACCGAATGTATCCATTATATTAGGGTCTATACGTCGACGTGGATCTGTATGGGCATCTCTTGTCATAAGCCATTACAACATGCAAATGCCAAACATGAAAAAAATCGGTGAATAATGTAACTAAGATCATCAAAATACCGAATATAGTGTGGTAACATTATATGGAGTCTATACCAAAACGTGGACCTGCACAGGCAATTTTCTGTCCTAGGCTGTAGTATGCATTACGAACTTCAAATACCAAATATGAAACATTTCCGGTGAATAATGACGCTAAAATCATCGAAATTCCGAAAATAGGAAGGTAAGCCTAACCAAGGGGGGATTTTAACCTATCTGTTACGCAGACCTATATGTTACTTCTTGAGGAGAAAGAATCCAAATTTGCTATGTAAAGGGTCGAATCAGTCCTGAAGATAGCTTACAACTGGGCCAAGCCAAAAAGACTAAATGTAAAATCTATTTCTTTTTCACTAGGACGACTAAAAATAGGAGGTTAGTTAAAAATACGGAACTCTTAATCTATATCTTTGTATAAATATTAAAGAGTAGTGAACTAACTGACTGATTGACAGAGAATCAACGTCGAAACGGCTGAAGTTAGAATCTTGAAATTTTGTACGAGGGCCAGTCTTGGTGTGTAGACGTGTTGTTAGGCTGGGGTTTTGGGAATTCTTACTAAAAGAGTACGAAAAGTAATAAAATGTACTAAAAATACAATACTTTGTACTGGACAAATTGGACGTATGAGCAAGAATTCTGAAACTAGGTATGGAGTCATTGATGGAGTGCAGGATAGATCTACCAAAGGGTTTTTGAAAATTCGAATTTTATGGTTACGAAAAGTTCTAAAATTCTACTAAACTTCTAAAATGGTACCATTTGGTAATATGTGAACGGATAAAGCTAAAACCTTGAAATTTACTACGAGAATCAAGATTGGGAAGTAAGCTCGATGTTTAAAGGTAGGTTTGGAAATGTGTAATATAACTTTACGAAAAGTTCTAAATGGTACCAAATTCTAGAAAAGTTTGATTTTGGGTGAACTGATGAAGCTGGAATTTTCATCTTTTGTATTGGGTGAAAATTTTATGATGAAGAGATGGTATTAGAAATGGGTACCACAAGTGCAGGAAAAGTACTAAATAGTACTATATTTAGCACATTTTGGTATTGGGCAAACAGGTAGTGCTTTAAATCTGATATCTTGGTATTAGAGTCGCTGTTTACGTTTAGCCTGGACAATGGATGCGGTTTCGAAAATTTGTACAATATTTGTGCGAAAAGTACTAAATGGTACTATATTTTTGGTATTGGTTGGAGGGATGGAGATAGAATTCTGATATCTGATATTTAGATAACTGTTGGTATTTGAGGTTGAGATTTGGAAGAGTGTTTGAAAGTATGTACTATATTTGTACGAATGGTACTAAGTAGTACTAAATTTAATATTGGGAAAAGAAATTAAGCTGGAATACTGAAATTTGGTATTGAGGTCTGGGATTAAGATATATAGGTGGTTCTGGAAATATGTTCTATAATTGTACGAAAAATAGTACTAAATTAGGTATTGGGTGAAGGAATCCTGAAATTTAAAATTGATGTCTCTGTGGGTATCTGGAATTGAGATAAGGATGTGGTTTTGGAAATGCGTACTTTTATTGTTCGAAAAGTACTAAATAGAGATATGGAGATGGTTTTGTAAATGTGTACTATATTTGTACGAAAAGTTCTAAATAGTACTAAATTTAGTATTGGGTGACGGAATAGAGCTGGAATCCTAAAATTTGATATGGAGGTCTCTGTTGGTATCTTGAATTGTGATATGAATGTTGAGATTGGAAGGTGGATTTTGGAATGCGTACTATGATTGTTCGAAAAGTACTAAATGATATACCAAATTGGGCATTGGGTGAAGGGATAGAGCTGGAATCCTCAAATTTAGTATTGGGAGGTCTATTGGTATCTGGAATTGAGATATGAATGTGCTTTTGAGAATGTGTACTATAATTGTACGAAAAGTACTAAACTTGGTATTGGGTGAAGGAATAGATCTGGAATCCTGAAATGTGATATAGATGTCACTGTTGGTGTCTTGGTTTTAAATCTGATGGTGGTTTTGGAAATGTGTACTATAATTGTACGAAAAGTACTAAATTTGGTATTGGGTGAAGGAATGAAGCTGGAATCCTGAAATTTTGAAATGGTTGTTACTGTTGGTAACAGGTGTACGTGCATTTGGATATGTGCACTATAGTTGTACTAAATGGTGCTAACATTGATAATGGAAGAATTACTAAGTAGAAATACTGAAATTTGATATTGAGGTCTCTGTTGCTATCTAATCTGATGGTGGTTTTGCATATGCATTAGATCACTATAGGTGTCTAGGATGGAGAGATGTAGATTGTTTTGGATATGCGTGCTAAATGTTACTAAATTTGGTATCGGGTGAAGATATTGAGCTGAAATTCTTAAATTTGATATTGAGGTCACTGTTCGATTCTAGGGTTTACATATGGAGACGTTAAAATAGTGTTGGACAGAAAAATTGGAAGTTGGTACATTGTGCAATAGTTTTACTCATATCCCCCTCGGTAAACTTCAAAATTATTTTTTCCGAAAAAAGATAACCTTGAACAATCTATAAAATATTGAAAATCTGAAAATTTAGTACGTTGTATGACAAAATTTGATTAAAAACTTAGTCAAACTGAACAAATTCCGCATTTTGAGTACTAAGGAGGCCAAACGTCATTTGTTGTCAGGCTTACGTCCAATAGGACTTGTGGCGACTCGCAGGAAGTATTCTAACATAACCTAACCCACATACCTCCTGCGAGTTTTTGGAAGAGAGAGAGAGAGAGAGAGAAGGCGCGCGATCAAGAGAGTTTTGATAAGTTTTTCTTTTGTGCGATATTTCAAAAAATATATACACTTCTGATCCACTGTATATCTGCCATACACCCTTAAAAAACACAAATTGCTAGCTCAAGAATAAAATGCATGTTTCCATGAAATTCATTGCTGCAAAAATTGTAAAGGCATTGTTTAAATTTTCGACAGAGCATTCTGATCAATTGGAAAAAATGCAATTTAAATTGAAGATAACGCAAAAATTTAAATTTCATATACATATGTACATATATGTATTGGTGTATGCACATGTATGTACATACACAATATGTATGTAACTGTGTGGATAACAAATTGAAATTTCATTTATAGAAATTGACATTTCATTGACATACGCACGCACACAATTACGCACGCCAGTTCTTACAAGTCAGCCACGGCCAAAGTGTAAATCTGTCTGTGTGTGTGTTGTATGCGTTTGTATTCTGAAACATTCTTATCATTTATTTATGCAAATCTCATTTAATTTTAAAATTTTATTTATGTATGTTCACACACACATACACGCACACACTCTCAGACATCCATTGAATGTTATAACGAAAATATGTTATAACAACTCTTGTCTAATTTCCATTGTGCGCCAATAAAACTAACTGACGGAATGACTAGCTGAATGCCTCAATGACTGACTGCCTGCCTAACTGTTTGCCTGCCTGCCTGGTTGAGTGAAGACATCCGCTTGTTTTTGTTGCGAAATTTCCAATGCCATACATTTTTGAAATATGTATTTTACAAAAATGAAAGAATGAACGACTGAATGAATGAGTGAATGGTTTCTGCTCCAGTGATATAACAAATTACAATGAAATTTGACGTAATCTAAATAAATTCTTTTGGCTGCGCAATAACAACAAAAACAACAACAGCACCAGGAAGAAGAAGAGACAAAATATACAATTAAGTTAAAGGACTAAAAATCATTATTGTGGAAAATTCTCTATCAAAGTTAAATATTTTATGGCGTGAAAATAGATCAAATTCTTTTTGATGGAATTGGATTTATGATACATCGTCCTTATGGCTATAGGGGATATATATGAATATTGAGAAGGCGAAAAATGTACCCGATCGTGCAAAATTTTAAGGTAATCGGACCTTATTTCACATTTTAAATAAGTTATGATTATTCAAACATTTTTACCCATTCCTATTATTATGATAATTGTGATATGATTATGATTCGTCCAAATAGACCTAGGGTCAAAATCTCTTATTTCGATGAGGCAAATTTTGACATATTGAATTACATATACCCTTCGTAAATAAAATGCCGAGTGTTGTAGAGTACCGTTATTTGTGGGCTATAAAATAAAAAACATGGACATATATAGACAATACTATGCCATAGGGACTTGCACCTATTACGAACTTCAAGTATTTATTTTTATACTCACTACGTGTATTACACGTTCGATTGACCAAAAAATATGTAAAACCTCGAAATATCAATCCCCGCTATAGGAATCTACATATGGAACTTCCTATCTCGTCGAGCAGAGTCCACCTAGCTATGCATGTCCATCCGTCGATGTTAATTTGTAATCACGCTGCAGGCCGCAATTATGGCCCGATCCTTACCAAATTAAAAATGGAGGTGCGGTTAGGGTCGGAATAGAAGCCTATTGTTTTTGAGATGAATATTTAGAGGTTGAAAAGGAAAATTCTCGATTTTGCTATATATTATAAAACAATCGACGCATGCATGGAGTTAGAGTTTTGGACTGGGCAGAAGCCTACAAATTTGGATGGTCATCAAATAATATTTAGCGGGTGAAATAGATCATAACTTTTATGTAAAAAAATATGAACGTTTTTATTAAACCGCGAATACTTTTAATTCCAGCTTAATCGCAAATACATTAAAAGATCAATTCTGGCCATTACAGTAATGCCGATAACCAAGATATCGGATATATAGCAAAATAGGTACAATATTGATGTTAGTTATTCCGCTTATAAATCAAGAACGACTGGACTGATTTTCATAATTCTTATCAATTCGGAATAGTCTTTTGCCAGAAACGGATAAAATCTAAGAAAATCGCTGAAAAATAAAATATTTTTTTTAAATTTTTTTTCAATTTTTGTTATATTTTTTACCGCATGCGATTTTTATATCGCAATTATTGTCTGATCCTCACGAAATTTTTTATAGGGTAGGGTTAAAGTCAAAACTGAAGTCTATTGTTTTTAAATTGAAGTCTATTGTTTTTAAATATGTACATTTTATTGTCCAAATTGACCAAAAAAATAAAATTTTCCAAATATTACAGTCGCTCTACAGGAAAACCAATCGACAGGGAATTTTGCATGAGAAGCGGTAAAATGGTCCAAATCTTTCGTGTGAAATTGTTTTGAATACCTAACAACACGTGGGAGTCTAAAATATTGAGCAAATGCCCAAAACCTAAAGGGGAACATCTGGACAGGAGTCTATGACATTATTTTAAAAACGAAATCTTTCAAAATGGATTTGACATAAAGGGGTATCACATGATCGGCCCGCATGACTATAGCCTTTGCTTACTTGTTACTTAATGTTGATAAAAGTGGCTGATGTTATCAATAAACCGAAAAAAATTTGGGATTATATGGGGACTGCATGATCCGATCCATATTCGATCTTAATCTGCCTGCAGAAAAATCTTTCCTATCCATGAAAAATTACAATTTTACACTGATCAAGAATATGTAAACTTTGTTGAGTCTAAAAATATGAGTTACAAACAGAATGATAAACTTAATATATGCTCCACAGTATCGTGAAGAAAATGCATTTCCAACATTTTGTAAGAAGAAGTTCATATTTTCCCCAGGCAATCTAGATTTGAAGTAGTGTATATCAAAATGTTTAAAGGACTGTCTCGTAGTTTTTTATTTATTAAAAAAATATTTTCAAGGATTATCAGAAGGACAGTAGGATGAACTGTTAAAATTCTGCTATGTATTTCTTAAAGCTATGTATTTCTTAAAGTTTTTTCTTATTTTCATGAACAGTTAGATCTATAGTATTGTAAAAAAAGTTGTCATAGGCAATCGGAGCTATAGTTGAGGATTTAAAAAAAAAATCAGAGGCTAAAAAAGCTATACACTATTTCAAAGTCTATAAGACCTACATTCATTGAGTTTTGAGGAAGATAACTTCATTTCCTAAAGAACTGTACCGTTCTGCGCTGTAGTTGTGATTTGTTTTAAATTTGTTTAGGGCATATCAGAGGTATAACCATGGATTTTTCAAGAAAGAAATATTTCAACAATTAAATTCAATCATTTCAATAATTACAGGGATTATCCAGCAGAGTATGATAATAGAGCTAAAAAATAGAAGACATGCATACAGGCTTTTTGAAAGTATACATCGCAAAGTAACCTCAATAGCGGAGGAAGATTTCCCCTCTTCCACATTTACATACAACGATACTACCACAATTTTACACGAAAATTCCAAGAGGGTCTTTTTTTAAATTTTTCAATGTAATTCTTATTCAATTCAAGATAAGATTCTTATTCCAATACAGATAAGTACGAATTTCCAAAACATAATACACACCGACAATCCTACACACCAACAAAAATCTTATTTCCAAATTTCAAATTATACCAAATTTAATACAATTTAAAAAAAAACCTCCATGCCTCAATCACACTATCTAACAGTAATCTTAATTCCAAATCCAAACATTTCCAGCTCTTTCAGTTCAACCAAATCAAACCAAATTTAGGACACAAGTACAAATTTCCGTAACTACCAACATTATACAATCCTGTAGAAATCTTTTTTTTTCAAACTTCAGGATTCCAACTTTATCTGTTCTCCCAAAATGTATAATGTACGAAATCTAGTACGATTTAATACACATAAGTACGAATTTCCAAAACTTCCTACCTATCCCAATATTACACTGCGACAGTAATCTCAATTCCAAGTTATACCAAATTTAGTACATTTTAGTACACATAGGTGTAAATTTCCAACACTACCTCCTTATCTCGTTGTTCTCCCAAAAATGTACAATTTTCACATGATAGGAAATGTTACCAAATGTTGTACATTTTAGTACTTTCCGTAGACTTACCGGGCAAATTTCCAAAAAAAAAAGCTTTTGGTACATCCATCACAATAATATTTAGTACCTTTTAGTACTTTTTGTACCGTTCTATGAATTTCCAAAAACCCAGCCTAATCTGGCACCTTGGCACCAATTTAAAATGTCCAGCTTCAGCCGTTTCGTTGATGAATCATTAAGTCAGACAATCTCTTTATTCTTTTATTAATATAGATAATTTAAATATGCTACTTTCAAAAAAAAATTGTGAAATTTTTGGTTTTTGAAAACTTTTTTAAGAATTCTGAATTCCATTTTCTAGCCTTTGCCAATCATCAAAAAATTAACGAACGATTTACCAACGGCCCAAAGTCAAAATGATTACCATTTTTAATTGTTTTTACACATTGTCCGGCGGCAGCTCTTGTCAAGTCTGATCTGCAATAATAATTGCTGTAAATATTAACTTGAGATGTCAACAGCAGCAACAACATAATCTACTTAAACATTTATCAGAAATATTGTGACAACTTGCTGACATTTAACAAGATTAAGCCATACTTCATTATACATCTGTTCTCGATCTGAGGGAGTTCATATAAACTCTCATAGCTCACATATACATTCATACAAGCATACATATATCTGTATGAATGTACGTATGCCTATGGTGTGTTTGCGAATATAAATATTAAAGACACTACACTACTATATTTCATTTGGACTCATTGAAAGGCTTTTTGTCAAAACTGCTAGACACCAACAAAGAGCATGACTTAGCAGGACAAAAACAAAAAGCAAAACACCAACAACAACGACAAAATCGAAAATTTAATCTTATACTTCATTCTGTCATTTTGCGTTGATACAGAGTAGATTTATACTTCTACAACACACACACACACACACACACACACACATTCAAACAGTCTAACCACTACCATAATCGAAACGAACGAACAAACACCTTGCAACATCTCAAATCGATATCCACAAGTCATAGAAGAAGAAACAGCAAGAAGAAGAGGGAGAGTGAGAGTAGAATTGGCAAACTAGGAATTCATTAAATTTTTATGATATTTTCATTGTCTCGGCCTACTACCTGCCTGGCATTCGTATTGATGCCAGCTGATAGTTTCCTTCATGTCCACACGCACACACACCCACATAAAGAGATTCAAACACCCACAAAGTGGACGTAGAAAGTTTGAGGCAAAAAAAAAAAAAACAAGATTTAGGACAATCTATGAGAGATGGTATTGAAAAGTTGCGCGCCCCACTCTCTCGCTCTCTCAAACTTAACCAAATCCTTTTTGGACTTTGACAATTGTGGCCAACGAATAATGCAATTTTGTCATTTTTTCGAAGAAGTGAAAAAGAGAGAGAGGGGGAGAGGGCAGAGAAAAGGAAACAAAAACATCAAAACGGAATAAAGAATAACATCAACTATCGCCGTGTTATCGAAGAAAAACCAATCAAAGTGATATGCAGGGTGGTGGCGTTGTTATTTTTGTTGGATCTGGCTTTCGGAGAAAGTCATTTCATGCAACATGGTTAAAATGGAAGCGTCATGGCGGCTGAACTCAGAGTTGCAGTTTAATTTAAAAAGTTTGTTCAATAGCGGGAGGTTTCAATTCTCTTCAGCAAATATTGAAAAATGAGCTCCGGGTAAATTCCAAAAAACGCAAGAACTCACACCGCAACAGAAAGAAAATAGACTCAGAAGAGCTAAAGAGTTGCTTCGCTTGGCCGAAAGTGGTGAACTGCCGAATTTGGTTTTCTCCGTCTCCGATGAGAAAACATTCGTTGTCCAGCAGTTTGTAAGCAAACAAAATGAACGTGTTTACTTGCCAAAGAGGACAGCTGAAAATGTGCACCTTCGGTTGGCCATCAGAATTCAAGCCATTGTGATAGTGTGGGCCGCCATAACAGCCGATGGTCGCTCTCCGCTCGTATTTATTGAATAAATTCCGAATGTTATCGCAAAAATATTCTGGAGGGTGTATTAAAGCCTTGGGCACGAAATCATTTTTGGTCGCAGACCTTGGACATTCCAACAGGACTAAGTGGATGCCAGGAGGATTGGACCGATATTTCCCATTTCCGAACTCGTTTTAAGTTTTCTAATAATATTACGATGTACCAAGTTTGGATCAAATCGGATCCTTCCTTTGAGAGTTAGCGTGCGCACCAGCCAGACAGACGGACGGACGGACATCGACTCCAAATGTCCTGAAACGGATTTCGTCTAAACAGACATAGGGTCTGAAACCATTATTTCGAAGAGGCACGTTTTGGCCGTATCAAACGATATATAACCTCTTTTATCGAAGACTGTTCAGATTTGTATAAAGCTCTCAAATATGTATGTTGATCCGATTTCAAGTTTGTTGTGTACTATAAGCTCGAATTCAATATATTTTATCACATACGACCAAAGTTAGACTGGGATAAAGTGTTCAGATGTAGTTATAGATCTCATGTGTATTGTTCGTCCGATTTGATATTTTTGCTCCATCAGTCGTAATTTTTCTGAGATCGCTTCAAATTTTTGAAATTTTTTTATCCGTTTATTGTGCACCAAAAGTATAACTTCAGCTCAAATAGGTTTGGGTTTTGGAGAAAATTAGATCAGTTATATAGCTGCAACAACAAAATATATGTTTTAATTTAAGCATTCTAAAAGTCGAGAGGTACAAATACATCCGTGGAACTCTTTTTAGAGCAGGATATACCCCCCATATATTATAGTTCCTTTTATTTTCAAATTATTGCTGCTCTAAAGTCTAAAGTCAAGATACGCATTCCAAAATAATCTACGACAAATCGATAATTCCAATATACCAGTTTAATCCGTTTACCCTTAAACAAACTTAGTACCATTAAGTACTTTTTGTACAATTACACAAACTTACTTTGATTTTCATACCTACATAGTTTCAAGATTTTACGTCTATCCGTTTACATAATACAAAATGGTACCATTTTAGAACTTTTTGTAAACTTAAAGTTCAAATTTGAAAATTTCAAAAAAAAATGTGGAACATGAGGGGAATTTCGTCGTCTATATATAGGTTACTTTGCGACTTTCAAAACGCCAATACAAGTGTCTTTTATTTTTAGCTCTACTTTCATAATCTACAGAGATTTTACTTTAATAATTTTTTAGGTGGCACTGTGTTATAGCCGTAAATACCTTATATTACTATACCCCCCACAGATGACGTTACTTGACTCTACATGCAAATCCATTGCAGTTTCAATTAATTCCCCCCATCATTCACTTTGACTGACAATCAACTCACAAACAAGCATGTAATGACGTGTAATTCAATCAACCGCTTATCCTGTCTAACCATTGCATACCAGTTAATTCCCTATTTCGATTTTCAGCCAAAAATTTTTGAAGTTAATAAAGGAAAGGATTTTCTTGAAGATAAATGAGTTTGAATGCCAAACCTCCAACGTTGACTCATTTTCATGTTATCTAACGGTTTTATCTAATCTTCATTGAGTCCTTCAGTCATGTGTGTGTGTCATTAAATCTTCTTACCAGGAAATATAATAGCATTTAGACATTAATGTGTGTACAACGAAATAAACAAATGTGTATGGGGGAGTATGAGGGTCTATGAGGGAGTGTATGTGCCATTAAGAAGAAACTGTAGGAACACAATTTGTCATTTATCACTGAATGTAACTCCGGCAATGGGTTGATAAAATACCCATAACCCATTACATATAAATGTAGGTACATAAGTATATATTAAAACCATAAATTAAACAAAGGAAACAAATAAAAACAATGTTCCATGCAAAATGAAACTGTTGTTCAGAATTAAACTATAAATAAAAGTCAAAATGTCTCACATTGATTCAAAATTGAATTTTACTGGCCAACATTTCATTTTCCGATAATTTCAAAAACATATAAAAAGGTTAACAAAAATTTGACCAATATTTTTAAAAAATAAATATATGTAGTCACATCTCGGAAACTCTTTGGTTTTTGTATAGAAGGTACCCAACACGAACTTGGAAGCTATATGAGTTGAATATCCCATTAAAAGCTAAAGTCGGGAAATTCGTACTAAAAGGATACGGAAGTACTAAACGTTAAATACTCTGTATTGGACAAACGGAATTAGCTAGAATTCAGAAATTTGTAATTAGAGTCACTGATGGAGAGCGGGACAAATATACCGCAGTATTTTTGGAAAACTGAACTTTAAGCTAAGGACAAATTCTAAACTAGTACTAAAGTTCTAAAATGGTACCATTTGGTATTATGTGAATGGATGGAGCTAAAAACTTGAAATTTGATATGAGAATCAAGGTTGAAAAGCAAGTTCGATACATGAAGGTGGAAGAACTTAAAATGTGTACCTAGTGTGCGTACTGCACTAAAAGGTGCAAGTACTATATTTGAAACAGTCTAGTTTAGGGTAAACGAATAAAGCTGGAATTGTGTACTTTAATTTTATATGCACATATCTATTGATCGATTGCAGATACTGTGTCCAAATTTGGAATGTGGAAAGGAAATTGGAACAAAAGTAATTTTGCTAAATTACATTGGAATCGGTTCAGATTTGGATATAGCTCCCATATACACTTTCGGTCGATTTCATGTATTTGATGCGAAAAAACACGATACATATCGATTTCAATGAAAATCGGACAGAAAGACAAAATCTGGTACCAAAAAATATATTGGCAAATTATATTGAAATCGGTTGAGGTTTGGGTATAAATATTTCGGCCGATTTTATGTATGTTATGGACCAAAAAATAATAAATTTGCCACTTTAATTAGAAATCGCTTAAGATTTGGATTTAGCTCCCATATGTATATATATATATATATATATATATATATATATATATATATATATATATATATATATATATATATATATATATATATATATATATATATATATATATATATATATATATATATATATATATATATATATATAACGGATTGGTATCCGGAGATTTTGGTGGCAATTGTGCGCTGGAAATAAAGTGAGGAACCTTGAGTTCTGGTGTCCAACCGAAGGTGCGCATTTTCAGCTGACCTCTTTGGCAAGTAAACACGATCATTTTGTTTGTTTACAAACTGCTGGACAACGAAGGTTTTCTCATCGGAGACGGAGAAAACCAAATTCTGCAGTTCACCGCTTTCGGCCAAGCGAAACAACTCTTTAGCTCTTTTGAGTATATTTTCTTTCTCTTGCGGTGTAAGGTCTTACACTTTTTGGGAATTTTAATGGCTTTACCCCGAGCTCATTTTTTAATATTTGCCAAATGAAATATTGCGATATGTTCGGCTCACGAGCCATTTTTTAGCCACTGCGACGCGGGTTTCGCTCAAGTCGCTTCTTTACTTTTCGAACCATTTCTGCTGATGCTGCTGTTTTCTTCCGTCCACTTGCTTGACGTCGGGCTACGCTACCAGTATCACGGTAACGAGCGATGATACGAGACACAAAAGATTTATTCACATTTAAATGCTGGAGTGCTCTAACGATAGCCACTCGTGGTTTTCCAACCAAATATAAAGAAATCACACTATCTCGCTTGAATTCCATCACGAATAACTTTTTTTCTAAAATTCTCACCAAAATGCTTCCGTACGCTAGTAAACAATATAATGAGCTGTCACTGGAATAATTTTAACAGCTGGCGGACCAATGGCTTAGAAATGACAACAGTCTGAAGTTGGTTGCAGTTTTTTCATCGCACCCATATCTGCCTTCCCGGCATTTTTCGCCTAACTTAATTCGAATATGTCTTTACCGAATTGGAAAATAGTGATGTAAAAATTGAGGTTTTGCCCAGAAAAAATCCAATACTAAATCACAAAGGAGACGTAGCGCGTCAGAAAAATGTCGAAAGAATTTTAATTTTATTTAATTGTTAAACTGCTGCTTGGGCGACAATTTTGGATTGGGTCGTTGAACATGTGGCTTGTGCAGTCTTCACTTCCCAATTATGTTCATGCCTAATGCTCTTTTGCAGATTAAGACGTTTGTCCAATAAAAGTATTTTCCCGCCTCTTAATATAACATTTCTCCGCAACATATTTTTAGACTTGATAATCGCAATGAACATTAGATCCCATGTCTCACCGGGAGGCGTACTCTCTGGCAAAAGCCGGGCTACATTTTGTTATGTGTATGGAAAAGTATCCAATCCCAATTTAAACGTTATGCATTCAGAGAACAACTCATGTAGGAGTTATACGTCTAGTGTCAAGTGCTGTCTATCCACCTTTTTTCAAAGTAACTCATGCAAATCTCCAGATTGTGTTAGGGATTCAAATGAAATGGATTCCTGGTATTGAATGGCTGTGCATGTCTTTGGCAAAAGAAAAGTGTCTACCTTATTCAGGGCAACTCATGTGCAGCTTTTAAATTCTAACTGAGCTATAAAAGCAAATTTAATTTCAATCAATGGCAAAAACTTTTACAGGATTCAGGTATCACCTCCCCCCTTTTGTGTAACTTTGTTTTTTTTCTCTTCTTCTTCTTCTTCTTCTATTCATTAAAAATCCTCATTAAGTATTAAATTTGAGTTTAAAACTCTAATGGCATCCAATTGGTTTTTGGCATAGAAATATTTCAAGGATTGATGGGTTGTTTGGGCGGGAGACTCTTGTTCTGCTTGTTAATGATGATGGTACTTGGCGACGTATACGTGATATCAGACCAGAATTGCATTACTCATGCGACATGTTGTCGTCATCGCCATTATTGTTGTTTTTATACCATCCACCATACATAGTATGGAGGGTATATTAAGTTCGTCATTCCGTTTGTAACTCATCGAAATAATCATTTTAGACCCAACAAAGTATATATATTCTTGATCAGCGTAAAATTCTAAGACGATTTTGCCCTGTTCGTCCGACTGTCCGTCCGTCCTTCTGTCCGTCTGTTGTAATCACGCTACAGTCTAAACGAATTAAGATAGGAAGCTAAAATTTTCCACAGATCTCTCTTTTGTCTGCAGGCTGGTCAAGTTCGAAGATGGGGTATATCGGTCCACGATATCGTATATCCCCCATATAACGGTACCCCCCGATATCCGGTATTTTGATGATGTTAGCCACATTTTTCAATGGAATTGTCTTAAAATCCACAAAAGTAGTTCCTTGTGAGTACTTCACCCCCTGAGAGAGAATTGTCTATACAGGTCCACGATATCGTATATCCCCCATATAACGGTACCCCCCGATACTCGGTATCCTTATGATTTTACCCACATTTTTCAACGGAATTGTCTGAAAATCCACACAAGGAGTTCCTTGTGGGTACTTCATACCTCGGCAGAGAATTATCTATATAGGTCCACTATATCGTATATCCCCCATATAACGGTACCCTCCGATATTCGGTATTCTTATGATTTTAATCACATTTCCCAATGGAATTATCTGAAAATCCACAAAAGGAGTTCCTTGTGAGTACTGTACCCCCAGACATAGATTTGTCTATATAGGTCCACAATAGCGTATATCCCCCCATATATCGGCACCTTCCGATATTAGGTATTTTAAACATTTTAACAGAATTCTCAATGGATTTTATTTTTTTGAATATTTTCTAATTCGTTCCAAATGGTAGAGGGTATTCAAAGTTCGGCCCGGCCGAACTAACTGCTTTTTTACTTGTTATACCCTCCACCATACATAGGGTATATTAAGTTCGTCATTCGGTTTGTAACTCATCGAAATAATCATTTTAGACCCAACAAGGTATATATATTTTTTATCAGCGTAAAATTCTAAGACGATTTAGGCATGTCCGGCCGTCTGTCCGTCCGTCTTTTGTAATCACGCTACAGTCTAAACGAATTAAGATAGGGAGCTAAAATTTTGCACAGATCTGTCTTTTGTCTGCAGGCAGGTCAAGTTCGAAGATGGGCTATATCGGTCCACGATATCGTATAGCCCCCATATAACGGTACCTCCCGATATTCGGTATTTTGATGATTTTAGCCACATTTTTCAACTTTACCCCCTGAAAGAGAATGGTCCATATAGGTCCACGATATCGTATATCCCCCATATCACGGTACCCCTCGATATTCGGTATTTTAATGATTTTAGCCACATTTTTCAACGGAATTGTCTGAAAATCTGCAAAAGGAGTTCTTTGTGAGTACTTTACCCCCAGACATACATTTGTCTATATATATCCCGCATATACTGGCACCTTCCGATATTAGTTATTTTAAAGATTTTAACTGAATTTTTAATGGATTTTATTTTTTTGAAAATTTTCTAATTCGTTTCAAATGGTGGAGGGTATTCAAAGTTCGGCCCGGCCGAACTTACTGCTTTTTTACTTGTTGTTGCTGTCGTTGTCATCGTCAACATTTATGACAATTCCCGTTTTTTTTGTGAGTGCGCGCGTGTTTTCCACCAACATTATCTGTTCTCATCTTGTGCTTAGCATAGAAAAATTCCATTTTATAATGAAAATACACACGGGCACAAACATACACAAACATTCATACCCACACACACGTACATATACATTTACACAGTCACGTTGATATTCACACTCGGTACCCTTTTGTTTGGTTTGCAGTTTGAACATAAATACAAATATCCGTTTCCTGCGAGGGTCATTGATGCAGAATTAATGGCAACGTGGCAGTGGTGAGGCACAGTGACACGGGATGGGAGATTACCTGGCCGAACCCATTTTTTTGTCTGTATATATAAAAGAGTAGAGTGATGCATGATCGATTGACTGTTCGTTTGATTCAACGCCGCGGTAAAGCGGTACAAAAAATTGAATATATTGTATTGGACAAACGGATAGACCTAGAAATCGGAAATTCGGAATGATACTCACTGATGCGTTGTAGAAAAAATGAACCAAATTTTTTTTTAAAATTTGAACCAGAAATGTACTTCCAGGATTGAGGAAGTGGAAAGGAAGTGGTTTTGAAACTAAATTTGGTATAAATTAGTTTTGGGGTGAAAGGATGGAGCTGGACATTTGAAACGTTAATATTGGAGAAACAGCTGGGGGTAGGGTTAAAATAAAGATGTGGTTTTAGAAATGCCTACTATAACTATACGAAAAGTACTAAATGGTACTACATTTGTTATTTAGTGAAGGCATAGCACTTGAAAGCGAAATTTGGCATTAGGGTCACGATTAATGTGTAGGGTTGAGATCTGGATGTGGTTTTGGAAATACGTACTAAAAAGTATGTAAACTACCAAATGGTACTACAGTTCGGGGAGAGCTAGAACTGAAAATTTGAAATTTGGAATGAGTTTCTACAAGGTAGTGGAGGGTCTTTGATGTTGGAAAAGTCAAACAATAGGTGTACCACAATTTTGCCGACAGTTATATACCCTCAGCCAATATTCGTTTTTTAAATATTTTCTGACTTCTGTTATGAGTATTCAAATTGTAGACCCTCCGAAGGAATGGACCCATATTGTCCATTTCGTATCGGACCTTAAGAAATATGATATAAATATTGCGACGTGCCAGATTTGGACCATATTGGTAACTTCCTTCACTCTATATGAGATATGGGATAATTTTTAGAAAATGTTAAAATGTGCGTGGTGTGCCAGATATTGTCGACCGAAGTTCATTCCATTTTCATACTTCAGCAGCTAATACTGATAAAAATATTGGTGTAGACAACATTACAAGAAGAACATTTATGTCCAATTCTATGGGAATCATAAATTCCATATTCTTCCTTTAAGCGTTTTTTTTTTTTCAAAATCTTGAACCCTTCGTCGGGGAGGTACCGAAAAATTGTTCATCTTTATAACAGATCTTGTGTTGATGAAAATATTGGAATGTACCAAGTCTGAATGGAATCGGATGTTAATTTCCGCGTTTTCTGAGCTTCATGGATATTCAAAATTTTGACCCCTTGTGGGAGAGAAGGAGTGTACCCACATACTCCATCTTCGGATTATTATTTCTCTTTGTGTGCAGTAAAATATTTTTTTTTTTGAAAAATGGCATCTTTGATGGAAGATGTGGACCGACATTACCCGACACCAAACTCAATCTAAATTTGACAATAATATTACGATGTACCAATTTTGGACCAATTCGGGTACTCCCTTCGAGAGGTATCGTGCGCACCAGCCAGCCAGTCAGGCGGACGGACATCGCTTCATCGACTCCATATGTCCTGAAATGGATTTGGTCCAAAGATACCAAGGGTTTAAAACCATTACTTCGATGAGGCACGTTTTGACCGTATCATCGTGGGGGTATATAAAGATCCCTTTGGGGAATCTGTTAATAGTTACGACTTCGAGGGAAATAATCCTCATATTGTATTAGTATTGGCATTAATATTAGCATTAGTATTAATATTGGAATTAGTAACAAAGTATATATATATAGACCGATCTGTCTTTTGTCTGCAGGTAGGTTAAGTTCGAAAATGGGCTATAACGCTCCACGATATCGTAAAGCCCCCATATAACGGTACCCCCGATATTCGGCATCTTGATTATTTTAGACACATTTTTCAATGGAATCATCTGAAATTCTACACAAGGACTTCCCTGTGCGTGTTTTATCGCCTGGAAAAGAGTTGTATATATAGGTCCACTATATCGTGTAGCCCCCATAAACAGTACCTCCAGATATTCGATATTTTGTTGATGGTAGCCAAATTTTCCAAAGTAATTCTCTGAAAATACACACAAGAATTTCCCTCTGAGTATTTATCCCCTGAAAGAGAATTGTCTACATAGGTCTGCTATATCCTATAGCCCTCATATAACGGTACCCCCCGACATTCGGTATTTCGATGATTGTAGCCACATTGGAATTTTCTGAAAAACCATACAAGGAGTGGGTCCACGTTTTAGAATAGCACCCACATAACGGTACCCCAGATATTCGGTATTTCTATGATTTTTGCGACATTATTCACCAGAATTATTTCAAATTTCGTATTGGGCACTACAACCCATGACGGAAAATTGTCTATGCAGGTCCACGTCTTTGTACAACCCCCATACAACGGTACCTCCCTTTATTCGGTATTTTGATGATATTAGCGACATTATTCACCTGAATTGTTTCAAATTTCGTATTTAAAGTTCGGAATCGTAACTGTAGCATAGGGATTTTTCGGCGATGTTTCTTTTCAATTTTTTTTTTTAGTTTCTTCCGAAAGTTCAGCTCGGTCGTACTTAGCTGCTTTTGTACTTGTTTTATTTGGTAATGTTGACATTTTCTGGGGAGATTTCCGAGGAAGGGACCCGAAGTGTGCCATCTTCAGACTTGATCTAAGTTTGACAAAAGTATTACGATTTGGAAAAATGTGCATACTCCCATTGAAAGTTATTGGTTGTATCAGCCGGTCAGACAGACAAACATGGCTAAATGGACTTCAAATACATTTAACGGATTTCGACACAAGGGACATGGCGATCCTACCATAAAATAGCTCTATAGGGTATAAAAAAACAAGTAAAAAAACAATAAGTTCGGCCGGGCCGAGCTTTGAATATCTTACACAATTTAGAACGACTTTGAAAATAAAGTGAGTTACCGTTATTTTAGAGTCTATACGAAGACGTGGACCTACAAAGGCAATTTGCTGTCATAGGCTGTAATACCCGTTTCGAACTACAAATACGAAATTTGAATAAATTCAGGTGAATAATGTCGCTAAAATCATCAACATACCGAATATAGGGAGATATCGTTATATGGGGGCTATACCTATACGTGGACCCATATAACCCATTTTCAATACCAAAAGTCCTACAGACCAAAGACACATCTAAGTAAAATTTTATCAGCGTACTTCAATTTGTTCGGGAGCTAGAGCGATTGCCACAGGCGAACAGAGGGACATCGCTAAATTCTGATCAAGAATATATATACAGGGTGAGATAAAACAAACTGCAACCAACTTCAGACTGCTGTCGTTTTTTCCAGAAAAAAAAGTTATTCGTGATGGAAGTCAAGCGTGATAGTGTGATTTCTTTATATTTGGCTGGAAAACCACAATTGGCTATCGTTAGGGCACTCCATCATTTAAATGTGAATAAATCTTTTGTGTCTCGTACCATCACTCGTTACCGTGATACTGGTAGCGTAGCCCGACGTCAAAGAAGTGGACTGAAGAAAACAGCAACATCAGCAGAAATGGTTCGAAAAGTAAAAAAGCAACTTGATCGAATCTCGTGTCGCAGTGGCCGAAAAAATGGTTCGTGAGCTGAACATATCGCAATAATCCATTCGGCAAATATTGGAAAATGAGCTCGGCGTACACCCATTGAAACCAAAAAGTTCAAGAACTTACACCGCAACAGAAAGAAAATAGACTCATAAGAGGTGAACTGCCGAATTTGGTTTTCTCTGATGAGAAAACATTCGTTGTCCAGCAGTTTGTAAACAAACAAAATGATCGCGTTTACTTGACAAAGAGGTCAGCTGAAAATGTGCACCTTCGGTTGGCCACTAGAACTCAAGCGCCGGCCATGCTGATGGTGTGGGCCGCCATAACAGCCGATGGTCGCTCTCCGCACGTGTAAATCGACCATGGCATCAGAATAAATGCCGAATATTATTGCGAAATATCCTGGAGGGTATATTAAAGCCTTGGGTATGCGAATATTTTGGGAGCAGACTCAGCATGTGCCACCCAAGAATGGCTACAAAATGAGGTTCCTCGCTTCATTGCCCGCGCACATTGGCCACCAAAATCTCCGGATGCCAATCCGTTGGACTATTGTGTCTGCAGTATTTTGGAAAGCAAGGTTGGCACAAAAAATTCCGAGGTGTAGTTTACCAGAAATAAGCGCTTCGCCGGGAATGGGCCAAAATACCGCAGAGCAACATGTGTGACGGCATCATTGGCCATTTGAAGGCCAGAATTCGTGCCAAAGGTGACCCATTCGAACAAATCTAAACTTATTCTAAAATTTGATGCTATTTGCGACATTTTTTGGTCTCATTCAAAAAAATAAAATAAAACCAGTGAAGAAAGTCTTGAAGTCGGGCGGGGCCCTACGGCGCTTTGCTAATTTAGTAGGGCTCCACATAACAATTAAAAGTTTTCATGGGTTTTTATTCAATCATACACGCTGTGATTATAAGTATAATTTAAAGACTAAATATTCCGAAGCATTTGTATCTTTTAAATACGGACTTGTTTGCCCATTTGATATATAAATCTGAACCGATCTTAATAAATTTTGGCAAAGATATTTCTAAGATGTATATAATATATTTCCCTGAATATCGTTGTTAAGGTGTGCATATTACGGCTGTGTGTAACAAATATAACAAATCGGATGAACAATATATATGGGAGCTATAGGTATATCTGAATCGATCTTCGCCAAATTTGACATATTAGCTTCTAGACTTAATTCGGTCGTAAGTGCCAAATTTCATCCCATTTGGGTAAATATTAGACGTTTGGTGCACAATATAAGGTAAATCGGACGAAGTTACGATCTAGATAAAATTTAGCAAAGGTATTTCTGAGCTGTATTTGATATATTTCCCCAAATATTGTTGTTACAGAGTGCATATAACGGCTGCGGAGGACTAAAATAATAAATCGGATGAACAATATATATTGAAGCTATAGCTATATCTGAACCGATTTCGATCAAATTTGGCATGCCTATTTTCAGGCCTAATTTGGTTGTATGTGCAAAATTCCATACCATTTGGACTCATATTACACATTTGGTGCACAATAAGAAGCAAATCGGACGTAGATATATATGAGAGCTATATCTAAATTTTTACCGATTATCTCCTATTTCAATAGCGTTCGTCCTTGGGACAAACAAATGATTTGTGCAAAATTTCATCTGGATCGAGTAATAAATGCGAACTGTACTTTGTTCACAAAAATACATGGACAGACGGACGGACATATGGACATTCATAAATCGACTCAAAATATGATTCTATGCGGATCACCAAAAGTAACTATGGGTCTATCACGTTTCCTTTTGCCTGTTACAAACAAATGCACAAAGACATAATACCCCGACCACCATGTGGTGAAGGGTATAAAAATGTCAAAATTATGGCGTTTGACTTTTTTGCAGTTTTTTATCTCACCCTGTATATTTCGAGCTGTTACAAACGGAATGACAAACTCAATATACCCTCTATACTATGGTGGGAGGTATAAAAAATCTGAGCTTAAATACATCCACCACAACTGGACCGAAATACAAATTGAAGGGACGCTTAAGAATATCCTTCTCCAACAAAGAAGAAATTGAGAAAATACCTTACCCCTATTCTAAACACTGTGCAGTTGAGGTGAGATTACAACAACTACGAAAGAAGAAAAAAGACAATAACAAATTCCACTCAAAAGTCGCGTATGACTGAGAGATATGCGTGTGATTTGCCATCAAATACATTTTGAGAACAAACAAACAAAACATATTTGTTCATTGTAAATCATGCGTTCCAATTCCTCCGATTCAATATATACACTCGTATATTTATTACTGAGGGGGATTTTTGATTTGTCATTGTTGTTGTTGTTTCCCATAAAAATGAGTTTTGGGGGAGTCGGTTGGAAATACATTTCTTTTTATAGTTACTGCTTACTGCGGCGTTGTGGTTTACTATTCATATTCTTATTCACCCCTTTTTCCATTTCGTTGCAGCGTTAAAACCGATATGCTACCCGGACGTGCTTTCAGTCGCCTCTATATTGCCAATGCCAATTGACATGATACTGGTAACTATTCGTGTAGCCTTGGTAATGATATCATTGGAACTGTGATGGTACACGTAGTAAATGGTAGGTATTCCCCCTCTCTCCTCTGCCTCACTCCCTCTCCCACCTCCGATCTGGTGGTGATAATATGCATTGACTACACATTGAACAAAGAGAATTCACAGCAGCAGTAGCAGGAAAGTTGATAACCAACAAAATTAAATATCAAACACGATATAAATTTTCCAATACGAGGGAGTGTTGAAATCTCTCAATGTGGAAAATAATCAAAAAAAAAAAGTTACACCCTTCGAAATGTCTGCAGCAATCCAATAATAAACAATATGCATGCACTTCATTACTCAAACACAAAGCCATACACCATCGCTCGATTCATTCAGCAATCCGCCAACACCTGTTTTACAAAGACCAACCCCTCTCCCCCCTAGCATGGCATTCTATTCACGTATTTCAATATTATATTTTCATGCCCAATTGCAAAACTTCTTCCACTGATGCTGCTGCTATCGCTGATATATTATCGGTAAATATGAAATTGTAAATCGGACAAAGTTGAACCAAAAAAACATCACAAATTCTGTTAATAATTGGATTGCAGGATTAAAATAACGAAAACAAAAATATGTAAACTAACAACAGTTCAAACATGGCAACACTTGTCTTTTTGTCATGAATCGGAAATTCTTTGAATATTTTATTAACAAACCAGTAAAGAAAGTCTTAAAGTCGGGCGGGGCCGACTTTATGATACCCTACACCACTTTGCTAATATAGTAGAGCTCCACATAACAATTAAACGTTTTTAATGGGAGAATTCAATCATACACGCCATGATTATAATTATAATTTAAAGTTCAAAGGACTGAATATACCGAAGCATTTGTATCTTTTAAATTCGGACTTGTATTGCCCGTTTGGTGCAAAATTAATTTGAAATCAGATAAAGATATATATGGGAGCTATATCCAAATCTGAATCGATCTCGATAAAATTTGGCAAAGATATTTCTGAGCTGTATTTGATGTATTTCCCTGAATATCGTTGTTACGGAGTGCATATTACGGTTGTGGGTAACAAATATAACAAATCGGATGAATAATATATATGGAGGCTATAGCTATATCTGAACAGATCTTCACCAAATTGACATACTAGCTTCTAGACTCAATTCGGTCGTATGTGCCAAATTCCATCCCATTTGGACAAATATTAGACGTTTGGTGCACAATAAAAGGTAAATCGGTCGAAGTTATATATGGGAGCTATATCCAAATCTGAACCGATCTCGATAAAAATTTGCAAATGTATTTCTGAGCTGTATTTGATATATTTCCCTAAATGTTGTTGTTGCAGAGTGCATATTACGGCGGCGGTGGACAAAAATAACAAATCGGATGAGCAATATATATGGGAGCTATAGCTATATCTGAACCGATTTCAATCAAAATTGGCATACATATTTTCAGGCCTAATTTGGTTGTATGTGCAAAATTCCATCCATTTCGGGCTGATATTACACGTTTGGTGCACAATAAAAGGCAAATCGGACGAAGATATATATGGGAGCTATATCTAAATTTTGACCGATTATCTCCAATTCTAATAGGGTTCGTCCTTGGGCCAAACAAATGACTTGTGCAAAATTTCATCTGGATCGGGCAATAAATGCGACCTGTACTTTGTTTACAAAAATACATGGACAGACGGTCGGACGGACGGACAGACGGACGGACGGACATGCATAAATCGACTCAGAATGTGATTCTATGCAGATCATCAAAAGGAACTATGGGTCTATCTCGTTTCCTTTTGCCTGTTACAAACAAATGCACAAATACATAATACCCTGACCACCTTGTGGTGTAGGGTATAAAAAAAAAAGGAAAAAATACTAAAAAAAGTTACACCCTTCGAAATGTCTGCAGCAATCCAATAATAAACAATATGCATGCATTCCATTACTCAAACACAATGCCATCCACCATCGCTCGATTCATTCAGCCATCCAACCATCCGTCCACACCTTTTTTTTACAAAGACCAACCCCTCTCCCCCCTCCTCTGCACGTATTTCAATATTATATTTTCATGCACAATTGCAAAACTTCTTCCACTGCTGCTGCTGCTGATATATTATCGGTAAATATGAGATTATAAATTGAACAAAGTTGAACCAACAAAACATCACAAATTCTGTTAATAATTGGATTGCAGGATTTAAACAACGAAAACAAAAATATGTAAACTAATAATAGTGCAAGCATGGCAACACTTGTCCTTTTGCCATGAATCGGAAATTCTTTGAATATTTTATTAACAAACCAGTAAAGAAAGTCTTAAAGTCGGGCGGGGCCGACTTTATGATACCCTACACCACTTTGCTAATTTAGTAGAGCTCCACATAACAATTAAAAGTTTTTATGGGAGAATTCAATCATACACGCTATGATTATAATTATAATTTAAAGTTCAAAGGACTAAACATGCCGAAGCATTTGTATCTTTTAAACTCGGACTTGTATTGACAATTTGGTGCACAATTAATTTGAAATCGGATAAATATATATATGGGAACTATATCCAAATCTGAACCGATCTCGATAAAATTTGGCAAAGATATTTCTGAGCTGTATTTGATGTATTTCCCTGAATATCGTTGTTACGGAGTGCATATTACGGTTGTGGGTAACAAATATAAGAAATCGGATGAATAATATATATGGAGGCTATAGCTATATCTGAACAGATCTTCACCAAATTGACATACTAGCTTCTAGACTCAATTCGGTCGTATGTGCCAAATTCCATCCCATTTGGACAAATATTAGACGTTTGGTGTACAATAAAAGGTAAATCGGTCGAAGTTATATATGGGAGCTATATCCAAATCTGAACCGATCTCGATAAAATTTTGCAAATGTATTTCTGAGCTGTATTTGGTATATTTCCCTAAATGTTGTTGTTGCAGAGTGCATATTACGGCGGCGGTGGACAAAAATAACAAATCGGATGAGCTATAGGGAGCTATAGCTATATCTGAACCGATTTCAATCAAATTTGGCATACATATTTTCAGGCCTAATTTGGTTGTATGTGCAAAATTCCATACAATTCGGGCTGATATTACACGTTTGGTGCACAATAAAAGGCAAATCGGACGAAGATATATATGGGAGCTATATCTAAATTTTGACCGATTATCTCCAATTTCAACAAATGATTTGTGCAAAATTTCATCTAGATGGGGCAATAAATGTGAACTGTACTTTGTTTACAAAAATACATGGACAGACGGACGGACGGACATGCATAAATCGACTCAGAGTGTGATTCTATGCAGATCATCAAAAGGAACTATGGGTCTATCTCGTTTCCTTTTGCCTGTTACAAACAAATGCCCAAAGACATAATACCCTGACCACCATGTGGTGTAGGGTATAAAAAACATATGAGCTGGATTGAACTGGCTTCTTCCAAGAACCTGATTAATTTTAATAAAATATTCAAAATTGGAAAACGTGGAAATACAAGTACCCCAGAAGCTTTTTCATAGGCTTTGTTACCCAGCAAACCAAATATAGCCCGAGAACATTTTCAAATTCGAACTCAACCAAGCTTCCAATAGAATTTTGCCTGAAGGGAACATTTTGAAACGAAAGAATAAAGGACATATCGAAGAGAAATTATAATTATCAGATCGATTTAAAATACATCTGATTATTGTATCATTCTTATACGAATGTGGTGCCAAATTTCGTAACTGTTTATTAGAAATTTCCCATATTAAAGACGTTTTGTTTTTTCGTACCTCTCAAGTCCACACATCCAATTTTATCTCACGCACTTATACAAGTTCCCTCAGCCACTATCTGTTTGGTTGCACATACAGGGTGATATTAACATTTTTTTTTAAATTTTATTGAATGAAAGCAAAAAATATCGGAAATAGCATCAAGTTTAGATTTGTTTAAATTGGTCACGTTTGGCACGAATTATGGCCTTCAAACGGCCAATGATGCCCGAATGTTGCTTTCTTGAGCTTTTTTGTATTTTTATACCATCTACCATACTATGAAGGGTATATTAACTTTGTCATTCCATTTGTAACTCCTTGAAATACTCATGTCAGACCCAACAAAGTATATATATTCTTGATCAGCGTAAAATTCTAAGTCGATTTAGCGATGTCCGTCTATCTGTCTGTTGTAATCACGCTATCTTTCGAATGAATAGAGATAGATGGCTAAAATTTTGCACACATGTTTATTATTCCAGTAGGCAGGTTAAGTTCGTAAATGGGCCAGGTAGGTCCACGTTTTCATATAGCCCCCATATAACGGTACCTCCCTATATTCGGTATTTTGATGATTTTAGCGACATTATTCGCCGGAATTGTTTCAAATTTGGTATTTGAAGTTCCAAATGGATACTACACCCTAAGACAGAAAATTGTCTTTTCGGGTCCAGGTCTTCGTATAGGCCCCATATATCAGTACCTCCCTATATTCGGTATTTTTGACGATTTTAGGTACAATATCCACCGAAATTGTTTGAGATGTGGTATTTGAAGTTCGTAATGTATGCTACAGCCTGTGACAGGTCTTCGCACAGCTCAAATTTAACGGCACCTCCTTATATACGATATTTTTATGATTTTAGCTACATTATTCACCGTTTATATCAAGTTTCGAATTTGAATATGGTAATGGCTTATGACAAATAATGTCTATGTATGTCCACGTCGTATAGACCCCAATATAACGGCTATATTCGGTATTTTTAAAATTTTAACAGAATTTTTTAAGGATTTTATTTTTTGAAAATTTCCAAATTCGTTGCAAATGATAGAGGGCCCGGCCGAACTTACTGCTTTTTAACTTGTTTAGTGCCAATTTTGCTTTCAAAATACTCCAGACACAATAGTCCAACGTATTTGTATCCGGATATTTTGGTGGTCATTGTTCGCTGGAAATGAAGCGAGGAACCTCATTTTGTAACCATTCTTGGGTGGCGCGTGCTGAGTACTGTTGGAATGTCCAAGGTCTACAGCCAAAATGTTTGCATGCCAAGGCTTTAATACCCCCTCCAGAATATTTTCGCGATAATATTCGGTATTTATTATGATGCCATGGTCGATTAATACGAGCGGAGAGCGACCATCGGCTGTTATGGCGACCCACACTATCACAATGGCTTGAATTCTGATGGCCAACCGAAGGTGCACATTTTCAGCTGACCTCTTTGGCAAGTAAACACGTTCATTTTGTTTGTTTACAAACTGCTGGACAACTAATATTTTCTCATCGGAAAAAAAAAATTCGGCAGTTCACAACTTTCGGCCAAGTGAAGCAACTCTTTAGCTCTTTTGAGTCTATTTTCTTTCTGTTGCGGTGTAAGTTTTTGCATTTTTTGGAATTTCAATGGCTTTACCCCGAGCTCATTTTTCAATATTTGTCAAATGGAATATTGCGATATGTTCAGCTCACGAGCCATTTTTGGCCACTGCAACGCGGGTTTCGATCAGGTCGCTTCTTTACTTTTCGAACCATTTCTGCTGATGTTGCTGTTTTCTTCCGTTCACTTCCTTGACTTTGGGCTACTCTACCAGTATCACCATTACGGTAATGAGCGATGGTACGAGACACAACGTATTTATTCACATTCAAATGCTGGACTGCTCTAACGATAGCCACTCGTGGTCTTCTAGCCAAATATTAAGAAATCACGCTTGAATTCCACTACGAATAACTTTTTTCTGGAAAATTCTCACCGAAATGCTTTCGTACGCTTGCAAACCAAATAATGAGCTGTCACTGGAATAATTTTAACAGCTTTCGGACGAATGGCTTAGAAATGACAGCAATCTGAAGTTGGTTGCAGTTTTTTCATCCAACACCAGATCTTTTGTTGGTAGAAATATTGTGGTGAACGAAATTTTAAGGCAATCGCAAAACAAAAAGGCAATTCCACATTTTGTAATAGTTATTATTCATTTTTTACCCTTTGTGGGGGATGATCTTGATAAAGTGAACCGATATTTTCCATTTTCACGCCTATCCCAGCACTGACAAAAATATTGGGATTTGAAAAAATTGCACAAAATCGAATAATGCTTTCTCTTTCTATAAGGCAATTTATTTTTTTTTTAATGTCGACCGTTTGTGTAGAGTGTACCAGAAGGAGTGAACCGATATTGCCAATCTCCGAACTCAATCTAAGTTTGACCGTAATATTACGATGTGCCTAGCTTGGACCAAATCGGATACTCCCTTCGTGAGACAGACGGACAACTCTAGATCGAATCCAAACGTCCTGAAATGAATTTGATCCAAAGAGACCTAGGGTTTATGAAAGTTATTTCGATTAGGCACGTTTTGGTAGTTTCAAATAATATACCTTTCGTCGCCATCTGACTGACGGTACAGTTAGCATGAAAAATATGGCTAAAATGTAAAAAAAATTGTAATTGGGGTATGAAATGAAATTCCGCACAAATCCTCTGAACTAAGGACATTGAAATTGGTGATAATTGGTCAATATTTAGATATAGCTGCCATACATATCTTCGTCCAATTTGTCTTTTATTGTGCACCAAATGTGTAATATTAGCCCAAATAGGATGGAATTAAAGTACAGGGTTGCCCATATTCGACGGACCCATCTGGCAACGCCATAACTTTTGACAGAGATGTCACATGGCTTAATGACATACCGCGTTTGAGGCGTCAGTCCAAGCAGATTTTTACCATGAACCAATACACGCCACGCGAAATAGTTGAAATTTACATTCAACAGAAGAAGTCAATTGTGAAAAAAATGTGAGAAGTGCGCCTTCTAAGAACACCATTAAGCGTTTATACGAAAATGTTCGACTGGTAAGGCTCTTTCTAATCCGAAGAGTCCATATAAAAGTCGACCAAGGCGATCGGTCGAGAATATCGCTGCCGTACGAGCCAGTGTTGAGAGGTCCCCAAGAACATCCCAAAAACGCCGTTCTCAGCAGTTAGGCATGGCTCGGTCCACTTTACAACGGATTATTCGCATTGATTTGCATTTGTTCCCGTACAAAATTCAATTGACGCAAAGAATGTTGCCTGCGGACAAGCCTCTTCGATTGGAATGGGCCCAAAGAGTCATCGGGTCCGTCGAATATGGGCAACCCTGTACTAAATAATACTATATTTGGAAAACTATTAGTCAAATTTAGTGCAAACCGATTCAGAATTGGATATGCCTCGCACGTATTAGTTCCTTCTGAAACCAAACTATAACTGCTCTAAAGCCAAATGTTGATGTCAAATAAATTCTTTTGTTACGGGAGCTCTATTAAATATACATAGTGGCGTAGGCCCTGCCCAACTTTTAACTTTTCCTTACTGGTTTATATTTTCCCTTTTGCACATGGAGTGAGCCTCATGCAAAATTGAAAAGTTCTAGGTCTGACCGTACGCCCAAATCCAGTGTTTAATCTTTTTTTACTTTTTGGCGCTTTTCGTACCGGATTTCTAGCTCTTACCGGTCACCGAAAAACAATGTTGTGCCATTTTGTACTTTTTATACCCTCCACCATACAAAGTATGGAGGTTATATTAAGTTCATCATTCCGTTTGTAACTCATCGAAATAATCACTTTATACCCAACAAAGTATATATATTCTTGATCAGCGTAAAATTCTAAGACGATTTAACATTGTTCGTCCGTCTGTCTGTCCGTCCGTCTATCCGTCTGCCCGTCTGCCCGTCTGTCCGTCTGTTGTAATCACGCTACAGTCTAAACGAATTAAGATAGGAAGCTAAAATATTGCACAGATCTCTCTTTTGTCTGCAGGCAGGTCAAGTTCAAAGATGAGCCCCCATATAACGGTACCCCCGATATTCTGTATTTTAAAGATGTTAGCCACATTTTTCAATAGAATTGTCTGAAAATTCACACAAGTAATTCCTGGTGAATACTTTACCCACTGAGAGAGAATTGTCTATATAGGTTCACGATATCGTATTGCCCCCATATAACGGTACCCCCCGATATTCGGAATTTTGATAACTTTACCCACATTTTTCAACGGAATTGTCTGAAAATCCACACAAGGAGTTCCTTGTGGGTACTCTATACCTCGGCAAAGAATTATCTATATAGGTCCACGATATCGTATAGATCCCATATAACGGTACCCCCGGTATTGGGTATTTTGACGATTTTAGCCACATTTTTTCAATGGAATTGTCTGAAAATCCACACAAGGAGTTCCTTGTGGGTACTCTATACCTCGGCAAAGAATTATCTATATAGGTTCACGATATCGTATAGACCCCATATAACGGTACCCCAGGTATTGGGTATTTTGACGATTTTAGCCACATTTTTTCAATGGAAGTATCTGAAATACCACAAAAGGAGTCCCTTGTAAATATTCTACCCTCTGAAAAAGAATTGTTTATATAGGTCCACGATATCGTATATCCCCCATATAACTGTACCCCCGATATTCGGTATTTTGATAACTTTACTCACATTTTTTCACGGAATTATCTGAAAATCCACACAAGGAGTTCCATGTGGTCACTTTATACCTCAGCACGGAATTATCTATATAGGTCTACGATATCGTATATCCCCCATATAACTGTACCCCCTGATATTCGGTATTTTGATGATTTTACCCACATTTTTCAACGGAATTGTCTGAAAATCCACACAAAGAGTTCCTTGTGGGTACTTTATACCTCAGCAGAGAATTATTTATATAGGTCCACGATATCGTATAGCCCCCATATAACGGTACCCCCCCCCCCCCCCCTTTTTCGGTGTTTTGATGATGTTAGCCACATTTTTCAACGGAATTGTCTGAAAATCCACACAAGGAGTTCTTTGTGGGTACTTTATACCCCGACAGAGAATTCTTTATATAGGTTAATGATATCGTATAGTACCCATATAACTGTACCCCCGATATTCGGTATTTTCAAATCGTATTGTCTGAACATTTTCAAATCGTATTGTCTGAAAATCCACACAAGGAGTTCCTTGTGAGTACTTTACACCCAGACAAAGATTTGTCTTAATAGGTCCACAATATCATATATACCCCCATATATCGGCACCATCCTATATTAGATATTGTAAAGATTTAAAATAAAATTTAATGGATTTTATTTTTTTGAAAATTTTCTAATTGGTTCCAAATGGTGGAGGGTATTCAAGGTTCGGCCCGGCCGAACTTACTGCTTTTTTACTTGTTTTATCACATTTTGTACCCTTAAAGGCCTGAATTCCCACCTTAATCCACCTTTATACACCACAACTAGATCTCTTACAAAATTCCAAAGTTTTAGTTCCTACCATACCATTCAGTACTTTTAGTGCTTTTTAAGTAAACAATTTTCACAAATTCGACCTTATCTTAATCTTATATATGTCAATCCCTGAATAATAATATTTAACCTTTTAGTATTTTTCGGTGGTTCTCAAAGTTCTTGATCCCAGTTCCATTAGGGTCCGAAAATATCATCCCCTTAGTTTTTATGAGGACTTCATTTAAATTTTTGGTTCTTTAAATTCCACACACACACATTGCATCACATTTTAAAAACATATATTTTTTTACGACACAGAACCATTAAAACACTCTCTCTCACACACACACACATCGACACTAACACATCCTGCTAATGATGTTTAGCCTCTGCCAACAAACATCTATTTATATGCCATATATTCATTAATGTTCTCCATTTCCGTTTCCTGACGCTCTTTTCTATTTTGCTCTTCTTCTTCATCTTTTTTTCTTGTTTTTATTTTTTTTTTTTTTAGGTGAAGAACCATCTGCCATGCAGCATGCATCAGGGTCGACAATGTCGCCCATACTCTCGGTTGTGTTATTTACAGTAATTGCAGCATCATTGTTTGCAGAAATGCTATGTCAACGATGACGACGATACTAAAAAGAGGAGAAAGAACAACAACAGCAACACTGGCATCATAATTTCATCGCAGCCATGGTTACCGGGGAACGAGCCAGTCAGCCGTCCAACCAACCAACCATTCAACCAAACCCATAGGGCTTGACGGATGTGTGCCCTGCTGGTGGACGGATGCGGATATCCTCCTACCGCTCCACATCATGTGTATTTATATCGCGATGAAGCCAATAGCAGCCGCAACAACATCAACAACAAATAGCATAACATAGCATAGATACTAACATTCCATTCCATACTTAACTAATATAGAAAAAACTACAACAAAAACAACAACTACAACGCGATGAAGAAGCAGCAACAAGAAACTGACATACAGAGAGAGATAAATAACCAATGTGTCTATTAGATAATTAACATTAGGTTTTTCTGTTGTTATTATACCCTACACCACATATTGGTAAGGGTATTATGCCTTTGTGCATTTGTTTGTAACATGGAAAAGGAAGCGAGATAGACCCATAGTTTCTTTTGATGATCTGCGTAGAATCACATCACATGTCCGTCCGTCCGTCTATCCGTCTGTCCATGTATTTTTGTAAACAAAGTACAGGTCGCATTTATTGCCCGTGTAATATCAGCTCAAATTGTATGGAATTTTGCACATACACCCAAATTAGACCTAAAAATAAGTATGGCAAATTTGATCGAAATCGGTTCATATATAGCTATAGCTCCCATATATATTGTTCATCCGATTTGTTATTTTTGTCCTCCGCAGCCGTAATATGCACTCTGTAACAACAATATTTGGGGAAATATATCAAATACAAATTTTATCGAGATCGGTTCAGATTTGGATATAGCTCCCATATATAACTTCGTCCGATTTACATTTTATTGTGCACCAAACGTCTAATATTTGTATAAATGGGATGAAATTTGGCGTTTACGACCGAATTGAGTCTAGAAGCTAGTATGTCAATTTGGTGAAGATCTGTTCAGATATGGCTATAGCTTCCATATATATTGTTCATCCGATTTGTTATATTTGTTACCCACAACCGTAATATACACTCCGTAACAACGATATTCAGGGAAATATATCAAATACAGCTCAGAAATATCTTTGCCAAATTTTGCACCAAATGGGCAATACAAGTCCGAATTTAAAAGATACAAATGCTTCGGCATATTTAGTCCTTTGAACTTTAAATTATAATTATAATCATAGCTTGTATGATTGAATTCTTCCATAAAAACTTTTAATTGTTATGTGGAGCTCTACTAAATTAGCAAAGTGGTGTAGGGTATCATAAAGTCGGCCCGCCCGACTTTAAGGCTTTCCGGATATTCCAACTGGGAAAAAAACTGAAAACGACAACTACTTGCTTGTGGCCATCAGACAACCAGCCAGCCAGCCAGCCAGCTAGTCAGTCAGTCGACTGTGTAGTTTTAGAGCCGACATTAACATTGCAACAGAGCAAATGTTTGAGGAGGCCTATGCATTAACAATTTGTGTGTGCGTGTGTTATTATTATTAATATTTCATAAAAAAAGAGAAATATTAAAATTAATGTTGATATGTGAGTGAAATTAACGATTTTCTCCCCATTTGCCATTGGGACCAACATTTGCATTTGCCAGCCACAGCCAGGCAGCCAGACAGACAAACAGAGGCCACATCCATTTCCGTGGTAACATTGAGTCAAGTTTGCCTCTATTATTAAATGCTTGCTTTTCCAGAAATTACAATTCATGACAAAAATAAAAACAAAGACGACTGCCCCCCAAATGGGAATCCATAGAATATAAAAACTAATCTGGAATTATAACAAGTAAAAAAGCAGTAAGTTCGGCCGGGCCGAACTTTGAATACCCTCCACCATTTGGAACGAATTAGAACATTTTCAAAAAAATAGAATCTTTTAAAATCTTTAAAATATCTAATATCTAGTATCTAATATAGATGCCGATATATGGGGGTATATATTATATTGTGGACCTATTAAGACAAATCTATGTCTAGGTGTAAAGTACTCACAAGGAACTCCTTGTGTTGATTTTCAGATAATTCCATTGGAAAAAGTGGCTAAAATCATCTGCTGAGTATCGGGGGGTACCGATATATGGGGGATATACGATATTGTGGACCTATATAGACAAATACCTTTCAGGGGGTAAAGTGCTCACAAAGAACTCCTTGTGTGGATTTTCAGACAATACGATTTGAAAATGTGGCTAAATCATCAAAATACCGAATATCGAGGGTACCGTTATATGGGTGCTATACGATATAATTAACCTATATAGAGAATTCTCTGTCGGCGCGTAAAGTGCTCACAAAAAACCCCTTGTGTACAATTTCCGTTGAATTGAATATCGAGAGATAATTCTCTGCCGAGGTATAAAGTACCCACAAGGAACTCCTTGTGTGGATTTTCAGACAATTCCGTTGAAAAATGTGGGTAAAATCATCAAAATACCGAATATCGGGGGGTACCGTTACATGGGGGCTATACGATATCGTGGACCTATATGGACAATTCTCTGCCGAGTTATAAAGTACCCATAAGAAACTCCTTGTGTGGATTTTCAGACAATTCCGCTGAAAAATGTGGCTAACATCATCAAAACACCGAATATCGGGGGGTACAGTTATATGGGGGATATACGATATCGTGGACCTATATAGAAAACTCTCTGTCGAGGTATAAAGTACCCACAAAGAACTCCTTGTGTGGATTTTCAGGCAATTCCGTTGAAAAATGTGGGTGAAGTTATCAAAATACCGAATATCGGCGGTACCGTTATATGGGGGATATACGATATCGTGAACCTATATAGATAATTCTAGTACCCACAAGGAACTCCTTGTGTGGATTTTCAGACAATTCCGTTGAGAAATGTGGCTAAAATCATCAGAATACCAAATATCGGAGGGTACCGTTATATGGGGGCTATACGATATCGTGGACCGCTATGGCCCATCTTCGAACTTGAACTACCTGCAGACAAAAGAGGGATCTGTGCAAAATTTTAGCTTCCTATCTTAATTCGTCCAGACTGTAGCGTGATTACAACAGACGGACGGACGGACGGACAGGGCTAAATCGTCTTAGAATTTTACGCTGATCAAGAATATATATACTTTGTTGGGTCTATAATGATTATATCGATGAGTTACAAACGGAATGACGAACTTAATATACCCTCAATGCTATGTATGGTGGAGAGTATAAAACGACTGCCCCCCAAATCGGAATCCATAGAAGATGAAAACTAATCTGGAATCATAAATGATTGGGTTTTTGGTATTGTTTTTGGCCTTTTTACTTCCATTCTTCTGCATCTAAGTCGGAGCTAATACTTTTGTAAGGAATAGATTTCACAAGGACTTGAGTGGACAATGAATGGTAAAAAACACGTGAATGGGTATCAGGTTGAGATGGGATCAAAGGGGAAAAAGTTTCACCTGGGAGACCATTATATTTTTAGGCATTTAAAAAAATCTTTGAATAACACTGGACAACACAAAAAATTTTGGCAAAAAAAATCCAATAGATTATGAAAGAAGAGCTAAAAATAGGACCTCGGCGTTTTGAAAATTTTCTTTACGAAGTAAACTAAATAGAGGGGGAAAATTTTCCCCTTCTTCCAAATTTTTGGAAAATTTCGGATTAAGGATTTCTTGAAATCCTTGCATTTTCAATGTATGGTGTACTGGACAAAATTGCACATAACAATACCAGGATTATTTTAATGGAACATTTTACCCTTCAAACGAGTCATCACAGGGGTCTTTTTGGAACTTTTTTCAGAAACTGGTCTAAAACTCCCATTAAACGGTATCGTAGCAAGTCAAATTAGTCTAGAAATATATTTGTCATAAAATTCCACTATTAGTTTTAGAAGACACCAAAAGTCTAAATCTTATCCAAACGCCAGGAATTCATAAATATTAAAAAACACATGTTAGAGTTTTAGATTTTAGGCAAAAAAAAACTAGAAATCATCATTTCAGAAGGATCACGTCAAGGACAACATTGTTCCTCGTCTATTTCGCTATAAGATACAAAAGTAAAGAAATCTCTATTTCAATTATATAACAGAAAAAAATTGAATCAATGTTGCCAAAAAAATTGAAAATATTTTGTTAGTTTTTTAGATTATTTTACCCCGACCTTTTTTCGATTTAGTACTTCAACTTTCATTTTCGGCCAAAAATTTCAAGAGATGAAATATTCTACACAAAATTTCACTATAAATCTCAGAATAAACCATAAATCTAGGTTCAATAATTTTTAAGAAAATTACTTTCGAAGTTAATAATTTACAGGTGAAAAATATGTGTTTACATTTTAAATGCTAACTCCCTTTAAACGGAATCTTGAGTCAAAATATTCTACAAATACATTTGTCATAAAATTCTACTATATTTTCCAGAAGACACCAAATGTCTAAATCTTAACTAAAAACCAGGATTTCACATACATTAAAAACATATTTTAGGGTTAAACCGTACTTTATGTGAGTTTCAGCAAAAATCTCCAATAAATCATCATTTTAGAAGGGTAACCCCAAAGACAAAATTATTCCACATCAAATTTCTCTAAAAATCCGCTTAGAAAAGAAATCTCTATTTTCATTACTCATAGTCGCAAGAATATTATGTCTTTGTGCATTTGTTTGTAGCATGGAGAAGGAAGCGAAATACATCCATAGTTACTTCTGAGGATCTTCGTAGAATCAATTTCTATGTCGATTTATGCATGTCAGTCCGGCTGTCCGTCCGTCTGTCCATGTATTTTTGTGAACAAAACAAATTATCCGATTGAGATGAGATTTCCCAAAAAATATTTGTTTAGCCCAAGGACGAACCCTACTGAAATTGGTGACAATCGGTTCAAATTGAAATATAACTCCCATATATCATCAACCGATTTCGGGTTAATTGTGCACTAAAGGGGCAATATCAGTCCAAACGGCCTGAATTTTGGCACATCCATCCGAATTCAGTCTAGAAGCAACTACATCAAATTTGGTGAAAATCGGTTCAGATATAGCTATAGCTCCCATATACATGTTTCATCTGATTTGGGGTTTTAAGTCCCTCGCATTCGTAATATGTACTCCAAAACGATGATATTTGGTACCAGATATGCTATAGAGCTCGGAAATGCCTTTGCCAAATTTTAGCAAAAACGGCTAAGATTTGGATATAGGTCCCATATATATCATTAATCCGATTTCAGGTTTATTGTGCAAATAATGACTTACATATATCAGCCCAAATGGAGTGATTTCCGGGACGTACGTTCCAGTTTGTGCAACTCGGCTCCGATATATATTTTTAATATAATCCTTCTCCAAGTGATATCATGCACTCTACGTATAGCAAACTATCAGGGCTGTCATAGAAACCAATTTTGTCACTATTGGTTTTAAAAACGACAAGAAAAAATGATTTGGTAGCATGAAATCGGTTTTATTTTCGAATTAAAATTTTATCGGTTTTGGTTTTCATAGAAGCCAATGTTATTGGTTTTGTTATTGGAAATAAACCAAGTGGCTTAGAGCTGTTACTTTTCATTTGCTTTGGATTTTTTAAACAATTTTTAAAGGATATTCAAAGGACTAAAAATGTGGATTTTTAAACAATTTTTAAAGGATATTCAAAGGACTAAAAATCTGGATTTTTTAAACAATTTTTAAAGGATATTCAAACGACTAAAAATGTGGATTTTTTAAACAATTTTTAAAGGGCTAGAAACTTGGATTTTTTGAAGAATTCTTAAAGGACATTTAAAGGACAATAAACGTGGATTTTTAAAGGACTATAGACGTGGATTTTTTGAAGAATTTTAAAGGACTATAGACGTGGATTTTTTAAAGAATTTTTAAAGGACTATAGACGTGGATTTTTTAAAGAATTTTTAAAGGACTATAGACGTGGATTTTTTAAAGAATTTTTAAAGGACTATAGACGTGGATTTTTTTAAATAATTTTTAAACGACTATAGACGTGGATTTTTTAAAGAATTTTTAAAGGACTATAGACGTGGAGTTTTTAAAGAATTTTTAAAGGACTATAGACGTGGATTTTTTAAAAAAATTTCAAAGGACTATAGACGTGGATTTTTTAAAAAAATTTCAAAAGACTATAGACGTGGATTTTTTAAAAAAATTTCAAAGGACTATAGACGTGTATTTTTTAAAAAAATTTCAAAGAACTATAGACGTGGATTTTTTAAAGAATTTTTAAAGGACTATAGACGTGGATTTTTTAAAAAAATTTCAAAGGACTATAGACGTGGATTTTTTAAAAAAATTTCAAAGGACTATAGACGTGTATTTTTTAAAAAAATTTCAAAGGACTATAGACGTGGATTTTTTAAAGAATTTTTAAAGGACTATAGACGTGGATTTTTTAAAAAAATTTTAAAGGACTATAGACGTGGATTTTTTAAAAAAATTTCAAAGGACTATAGACGTGGATTTTTTAAAGAATTTTTAAAGAATATTCAAAGGACTATAAACGATATACAATATTTTGGTGATTTTGCGACATTTTCCCACGATTACGTCTAAAAATTGGTATTTGTTTTACTTTACCATAAGGTGGAGGGTATTAAAAGTTTGACTCGGCCGAAATTAATGTTTTTTTACTTGTTTAATATATACCTTCTCACGTATTCTTTAGCAATGTTGTTTGGTATAAATGATTAAAATGTCTCTGTCAAATTTAGCGCAAATCGATTCAGAATTAAATATGCTTCCCTTATAATAGTTCCCTCTGAAACCAAACTCTAATTGCTCTAAAGCCAAATGTTAATAGGTTGTATGATCTACTTGAAATAAATTACTTTGTTTCGGGTGCTCTACTAAAAATGCATAGTGGTGTAGGGTATCATATAATCGGCACGCCCGTCATCTTCTTCATCGTAACTCATCGGCTGGTTTCTTCGTAGTGAAACACAATAGTTTTAGGTTTACTTATTTCGATTTGCTCTTTTACGAAGCAGCCAGCCGATCACTTAAGTCAGTCAGAAAAGCTCTTTATGTACCTCGGCCTTTATGGTCTCCTATTTGAAAACCTCTGCACTTCATTTAGAACACCTTCTATCTCCTACCACAAAAATTTTTGGTCCCCCAATGAAAGATCTTCCGGACTACCAATAAAAGATCATCTTGACTCCATTACGTGAATTTTCGGTAACAAAATTGCAGATCTTTTGGTCGCCTATAAAAACCCTATATCATTTTCTATAAGAATTTGGAATTTGGATTCCTATTTGAAGAAATTCAGGTCTCCTATTAGACCTTCTGGTGTTATGTTCAAATACTTCCTAATCTTCTATTTAAATATTTTCTATTCTCCAATAAAAAAAGGTTTTGGTCTCCTTTTAGAAGTCTTTCGGATCTCCTGCCAAAAGATCTTCAGATCTTCTATAAACAGAGTATTTTGTCTCGTATTAAAATATTTTCTAATTAGGAGTTATTGTTGGAATTATATTTTTCATCTAATTTTTCTTACGAAATTTCCAACAACCCTATATTTTCGATTCACCCTAGCAAGAAAGTCAAACGCCATAATTTTTACTTTTTTTTAAATTTATTGAATGAAAGCAAAAAAATATCGGAAATAGCATCAAATTTTAGAATAGGTTTAGATTGGCTCGATTCACCTTTGGCACGAATTATGGCCTTCAAACGGCCAATGAAACCGTCACATGCTACCCGAATGTTGCTCTGCGGTATTTTGGCCCATTCCCGGCGAAGCGCTTGCTTGAGGTGATCGACACTTTGGAATTTTTTATTGCCAACCTAGCTTTCCAAAATACTCCAGACGCAATAGTGCGCTGCGAAATGAGGCGAGGAACCTCATTTTGTAACCATTCTTGGGTGGCGCGTGCTGAGTCCTGTTGGAATGTCCAAAATTTTTGCGTGCCCAAGACTTTAATACACCCTCCAGAAAATTGCGATAGTAATCGGCATTTATTCTGATGCCACGGACGATTAATAGGAGGGCGACCATCGGCAGTTCACCACTTTCGGCCAAGCGAAGCAATTCTTTAGCTCTTTTGAGTCTTATCTTTTTCTTTTTTTTGAGTTTTGTTTCTGTTGCCGTGTAAGTTTTTGCACTTTTTCAATGGCTTTACCCCGAGCTGATTTTTCAATATTTGCCGAATGGAATATTGCGATATGTTCAGCTCATGAGCCATTTTTCTTCCGTTCACTTCCTTGACGTCGGGTTACGCTACAAGCATCACGGTAACGAGCGGTGGTACGAGACATCTATTTATATTTAAATGCTGGAGTGCTCTAACGATAGCCACTTGTGGTTCTCCAGCCAATTATGTATAAGGAAATCACACTATCACACGCTTGAATTCCATCACGAATAACTTTTTTTCTGGAAAATTCTTATCAAAATGCTTTTGTACGCTTGTAAAAAATATAATAAGCTGTCACCGGAATAATTTTAACAGCTGTCGTACGAGTGGCTTAGAAATGACAGCAGTCTGAAGTTGGTTGAAGTTTTTATACCCTCCACCATACATAGCATGGAGGGTATATTAAGTTCGTCATTCCGTTTGTAACTCATCGAAATAATCATTTTAGACCCAACAAAGTATATATATTCTTGATCAGCCTAAAATTCTAAGACTATTTAACATTGTTCGTCCGTCTGTCCGTCTGTTGTAATCACGCTACAGTCTAAACGAATTAAGATAGGAAGCTAAAATTTTGCACAGATCTCTCTTTTGTCTGCAGGCAGGTCAAGTTCGAAGATGGGCTATATCGGTTCACGATATCGTATAGCCCCCATATAACGGTACCCCCCGGTATTCGGTATTTTGATGATTTTACCCACATTTTTCAACGGAATTGTCTGAAAATCCACACAAGGAGTTCTTTATGGGTACTTTATACCTCGGCAGAGAATTGTCCATTTAGGTCCACGATATCGTATATCCCCCGGAATTGTCTGAACACACAAGGAGTTCCTTGTGAGTACTTTATCCCCCTGCATAGCCCCCATATAACGGTACCCCCGATATTTAGTATTTTGATGTTTTTAGCCACATTTTTCAACGGAATGGTCACAAGGGGCTCTTTGCTCACAAAGAAGCACTTTACCTCCCGACAGAGAAGTCTCTATATAGGTTGACGATAACGTATAGCTCCCATATAACGGTACCCCGTGATATTCGGTATTTTGATGATTTTAGCCACATTTTCCAATCGTATTGTCTGAAAATCCACAGATGGAGTTCTTTGTCAGGACTTTACCCCCTGAAACGGAATTGTCTATATAGATTCACAATATCGTATATCCCCCATATAACGGTACTCCCCTTTATTCGGTATTTTGATGATTTTATCCACTTTTTGCAATGGAATTATCTGAAAATCCGCACAAGGAGTTCCTTGTGAGTACTTTACACCCAGACATAGATTTGTCTTTATAGGTCCACAATATCGTTTATCCCCCCATAGATTGGCACTCTCCTATATTAGGTATTTTTAAGATTTTAAAAGAATTTTTAATGGATTTTATTATTTTTTGAAAATTTTCTAATTCGTTCCAAATGGTGGAGGGTATTCAAAGTTCGGCCCGGCCGAACTTACTGCTTTTTTACTTGTTTCATCTAACCCTGTATAGGATTGTGAATTAATAATCTAGGGTCCTTATAACAAAGATATGGGTCGATACGATTTTGATAGTATTTCCGAAAAATTCGGTTTCGATTAGGTTAACCCGACAAAAAGGTCTAATGTAAATATGCTATTAATACATTTTTGTCTCCCATTAAATATTTCAAGCGCCTGAGCATATGCAACAAAATATGGAAGAGAAACATTGGACCGCTGCTTGATTTCAGCCAATTTGATTTGGTGATAATATAAAACCTTCATAAATAATTGCTGATAAAATCCACTTGAACTGAAGATATCTTCAAGAAAAGTTACGAAAAATTGCCCTCATCCTATATCCAAGATTATTTTCACCTTGCCTTTCGTAACTACCCCTCTTTTTTATTTTTCTGGCTTAATATGCCAACCTCATTTGTTAATGTGTGCGTATTCTTTTCAATAATAAAAAAAATTGTTCAGAAAATATTAAAATTTGGGTGTTTTCAAAATGCTTATTGCAACGTATGCATCGACACAATCTACAGTTTTTGTCGCGAAATAAACCATAAGAGATATATAGAACATGATTTTGAAAAGAAATTTTGACCTTTCATTCAGTTTTCGCGATTTTAAATTTTTTATTCAAAATCAATGCAACAAGTTTTTTGCTTTTTTATTGTTTTGAAAGTGATTCTGACATTACAAGCCTCTATACTTGCAATTTTTTCAATGTTAGCCTACCTTGTATTCATTGTACCATGCA